>NW_027114863.1:1593577-1609654 GCF_000696795.3 Halyomorpha halys
TATATAATATTATTAACATATTCAAATAATATGCTAAAATGATATAACAATTTTAATGATTTATTGTAAATATGATAATATAATTATACTTCAACTTAATAAACTAGTAAAACATTTATTTTTGAATAAATGAATAATGAATAAAGGAATACATTGTGACCCTTCTAAATATTCATCGCTATAAATTTATGTATTTTATATTTATACTAAAAATATTCCGCGGTGTTAACCTTATCTGGAGTGGCCGATCAGACTAGGATCGTGTTCCTGACACATCCTGTTGAAACCTACCTAACCTGTGTTGTTACGCAATTCATTATTACAATATTTCCGAAACAAGAAATATCGATTACAGATATTTTAATAGGTTTCTATCTGTAGATATATTAATTTAGGATTTTAGAGTGGTCAGTATCAGAGCTACGGTTTTAAAATTCAATCTATTGTGATAAATAATTCTGTGAACTGAGAGATTATTATTGAAGAATGTAATTAATAGGATATATCCACGTATATTACATGGCATTCCAAGGTGTGGAAAGTATCGGCTGTCGAAAGCTTTCATATTTCATGTGGATTAGATATGTATTTTTTTTTAAATTTATTTGTGGCTATTTACAACTGTACATTATAATACATTTAGTAAATTTGATTTTAGTTTGCAATGGAGTGATACAGGCGTGTAGAAAAACTACCCATTGGTAGCACTCTAATGATGTTTTTACATTAGCAGGTCTCGTGGTCATCTTCTTTTCAGGCTCCTCGGAGGATTGTCAGGAATGAAAGAGAAAGCAAGGTTCGAAACTAGTTGGTTTGGGTGGTTAGGGAGCTTATAATGGAAGGAGTGATATCTGGTTCGGGATAGATATTGAACATTAAGGTCTTTATGTATGATTTCATTTGCGACCAATTAAGGAGCATTAAGGATTTTGGATTGGAATGATTGGATACGAGAGGAATTCGAAGGTTTAGTTGAGCCCCAAAGCTCAACGCCGTATGTCTAGATTGTCCTTATTACAGTCATGTAGATCAGTCTTTTGTAATGAATTGGAAGTTTAGACCGTTTGTCCAATAAGTACTGTAATAGTCGAAGTGACGTGCAGTTTCCTGTCTTACGACGAAGGGTAAAGTTGATTTGATGGGATTTGTTGGGATTCATTTTAATCTTCCAATTACGAAACCATTCTTCGAGAGCTATGATATAGGATTGGAGAGTTTGGGGTGCAATCAAAAGGTTATTATTAACAGTGAGCGCACGTGTGTTATCGGCATACGTGGTGAGGATAGTGTTAGGATTCGTTGGGATGCCATCTATATAGACGGTGTAGAGGATGGGACCGAGAATACTACCTTGAGGAACACCAGCGGACTGAGAATAGAGAGGTGAATAGGAACCATTATGGTTTACTTGGAATTATCTATCGATGAGAACGTATGTAGTAGGTTGGAATCTGCCGAGTTTGTAAAGCAGTCCTGGGTGCCAGACTTGATCAAAAGCCTGTTGATATGTATTTTAAAACCAATTTATAATTTTTCCAGGCGAGGAATTTGTTTGAAAATTTCATAAAATATTGGAGATGTAAAGTTAAATCTTTAAATTAGATTCAAATGTTAAATCCTTAACTTAATATTTTTTTTTATCTTTTCAATATCTTAATCTGTACTATTCACGCATGAGTTTATATGAGCGCCCTTAGGGAGACAGTAACCTCCTATCGTTTGTAGCGAAGGAAGTTAAAGCCAAAAAAAAAAAAAAAAAACTGTTAAAGTTAACGTAGCTATCCATCTACTCTCTACTGCTACAGTAGGGGTATTCATGATCGTTAGTTTAACATGTTAAAGCGTGTTAAATGGAAAAATAGTTCCTTCTTTTAACATGTTAAAACGCTATTACATATAACATGGTTGAGAGTCTGCTAAATGGAGCATGACGTCACGCAATGGACTAGTTGAGCTCGTCACCGTTTTATTTTTCGTCGTGTTAGGTTACTTGCTCGTAGTTTGTGTTTGGATGTTTTTAAAACTAATAAAGTAATGGATGGCAATAATAATTATTTAATGACAGTTGTCAATTAGCTCATCTTGCTTCTCTTCCTTACAAGTTAGAAGATAAACAAGACAGTAGCCAAACATTTACACAACTTCTACTCTTCACTGAATTTAGGCATGTTGTAATAAATTACTTTAATCAAAACTTAGAAGTAAACAATAACATGAAGTTTTGGAAGAATAGATTATAAAACAAGTTGCTCAAAAAATCCGCTAGGAGCTCTTATCCATTTAACATGACTTTAAATAGGGCCGCTCACAATTCTATAATTATAACATTTAACATGGTTAAAACATTTTACATTTAGTACAACATGAATACCCCTATTGTGTTGATAGAGGGTGAAAAGAGAAACAGAAATTAACAAGGTAAGAGAGGCACTAACACTATTATTGTAAAAAGAGATAAATAATAACTGACACACTGCACATGCCAAGTAAGATAGACATCACTGTTATCTGATAGACTCCAACATTGTTATCTGTTATCCAAAGAGGTTGCCACTGCAGTAGATAGGAATTACCTCAGCTAGCAACAACTTACATAAACATTTTTACACTATTTAAATACGGTGGGTTGAAGTTTGGAATTTATCGAATTGAGGTAATGGAACAAAAAGTGACCTGAATAATAAGAACTATTTTTATTTTTTCAAATAAGCAAAATTTAATGTACTTTAGAAGAAAACTTTGAAAAATCCGCATTTAAGCCTCATCAAACAATTTCAATGAATTTAAGATCTGTCTGTTATTTAAGACTTAATTGTACGTTGAAATACCAAGTGATAAACGTTAGAGCCGTTGTTGAGAAAACGTAAAAGATCGATTCTGTAAATAGGCACTTCCAGGCGATCGATTTTATCAAAATATTCCTGTAACAACCCAGGCAAGTAACCTCCTTAAATATGTAATTTTTTAAAAAATGTTTTAGCTAGGGCTACAACACACACACACGCACCCAGGCGATTTTGCAAAACTTAATTATTTCGACTTATCGGAACTCAAAACTTCCGTCGCAAACTGAGGTCCGAATGTTTTCACGACCACAATATTTCCTGCGAAAGTCAATGAAAGGAAGAATAAAAATAAAAATTGAATTAATAATTGCCGGGAGCTATTAAATTTATGATAAATACATTAATTAAAACATTATTACTAAGTTAAAAAAAAAGGAATTAATCCAATATTGTATTTTTAAATGCTCTCATTTTATTTTTTTTTAAATGATCTGTTTATTCCATTTTCATCTAAAAATATATCACTACTCAAACTTCAAGTAAGAGAAACCGTTGCTAAGGTGTCACCTAGCAATAGGCCGACGATCTACATTTTATTATCAGTTGTTGCTTATTAGCAATTAAATAATAAATCAATTTCAGTTTTATTTAAAATTTACTGTTCTTGTTAAGAAGTCAACTGACTTTTTAAATAGTAATGACTTTTATCATACAGTTTGGTGATTTTAGATATAGTTAGACTGTTAGTATATTAAGCTCACAACCCTGTAATCTTAATTATTTTAAATTTATGTACTATAGAAACTAGTAATTTCTATGGCGACCTTCTTATGTAAATAGATTACTAAAGAGGTAAGAAAAAATATGCGATCGAAAAAAATTCTCGCTACTCAAACTTCAATAACTATATTACGATGTATCGAATTAAAACAATCGATATATTTCTTTCACTATGTTCATATTTCGGTATATAAATATTTTTCCATCTTTAAATCCTTATTATCCACAGCAATGTGTACAATGCAGGTGACATTGTTTCGTTAGAGTTGCATATCCGTTTACACCAATGCCTGATGGCCACGGGATGGAGGTCATGCAAATAATTGAACAAATGCTTACACAATCAGCAATTTAATAACTTTAATAGTATCTTCATCGTTACTAATCAGCTGATCTTATATCAACCAGCTTCAGCAAATATATTTCTTCCACAGATCTCAATTCTACGATTCCTAGATATCCCATCTTTACATTAAGTTATAACCTTAGATCGCTGTAAAATATGTTAATTTCAAACCAGGGTAATTATTCTGTTTATAGTTATAAATTTTTTATCAGCGTTTTGAGGACTGAGACAAAAATAATAAATACAGCCATTTTTCTTCTATTCAAGTGACAAAGATTTTTAGGAATCATTTCTAATGTATCAAATAGGAACTTATTTGCACATTATTTTTTAAGATTATGTTTCCTGATAATTTTGTTTTTATTTGCGTTTTAGTTTCAGTATTTGGCATAACTATATCTTACAGAATTTCGAATTTGAAATATTCTATAGGTTTGGAAGTATTCCATTGGTAATACACATTAATGATCACATAAATCTGTACTTATCGATATACGACGTTCCAAACAACTTAAATTTATTAAAATTATGCAACTACCAATAACAACGTTTCAGAGTTGTCACTTCATCATCAGGTATCAATCATAAATTCTCAAATTCATCCATTGCATGCAATACTTAATAAATATATCACAATTTGTTTGTTTTTTTAATTTAAAACAATTACCTGATTAAATATATCTTTTGCAATTTGTAAAATTACATTTTGTATTTTCTTTATTAGTCTTGTAATGCTAACAATAACATATTGTGGTCAATAATATAAATATTAATAATTAAAAATACCAATATATTACAAATAAGGAGAACTGAAATACCTTCCTGAAAACAGGTTATCTTTACCATTAATAACAAACTAAGTCATTTACTCTCCTACCTCTGTTCCACAAAAGATAACTTTAAGATATAGCTTTATCCAACAACTTATAGTAGGAGTATTCATGATGTGTTAAATGTAAAATGTTTTACCATTTTAAATGTTATAAGTATATAATTGTGAGCAGTCATGTTAAATGATACATGCATAACAGCTCCTAGCGGATGTTTTGTGCAACTTGTTTTGTAACCTTTCCTTCAAAAACTTCATGTTCTTGTTTACTTCTAAGTTTTGATGACCTCAGATGGTCTGTTGCGCGACATCATTCTCCATTTATCAGACCTAGTAACAGACTCAACCATGTTAAATGTTATATCGTTTTAGCATGGCAAATGAAGGAAATATTTCTCCATTTAACATGTTAATATAAATATCATGAATACCCCTAGTATATTAAAACAGTCTGTGTTGTATTGACTACCCCTGGGGTTCCCAGCTAAATTTAAAAGGATACTCTCATCCAATCGTTATAATAGGAAGGACTCCAATGTCCAAAAAATGTAAAATTTGTTATTCCTCGTAATTGGGAAAGTACATACACAAGAATATAAATTTGATGAACTGTTCCAGAACTCAGTGGAGCTAGAGAGAAGAGAGAAAAACACTTTTAAAAAATGGTGTACTTCCCAACTTCATTGGGTTGGATCATACACAGCATACTTATAACTAGTGAATCACAATTTTTTTTATAATCCTATTATTATAAATAGTTACGGCATAAGAATTTGTAAATTGTCACATTATAAAAAATTTGTATGTTGCTAAAGTTACTCATGACTTTTTGTTTTCCTTCCTATTGTGTATTATTTCTTCCCTTGCACATTTTATATTATTTACTTATAGCTATTTAACGTTCTTTAAATGAGTTTAATTTTTCTATTATTTCAATTCTTAAAATTCTTTTTTTCCGTAAAACATAAAACAAAATTAAAGTCAAAAGTATACAAATTATATGGACATTCCAAATATAGTAAAAAACTATATACATACATAAAATACAACATGGTCGTCCACATTTACAATATACTAATATTAAAAAAAATACTCTAACACATGCATACAATGATTCAAATAAAATAAATAAGTATATTAAGCTAAAACTAATAAATATAAAATTAATAATTATTAATTAGACACCAAATTAAAAAAAAAATCGATAAATATACAAGGCAAATAATATAAAAGTATTATAATAAATATATCTATTAAAATAGTAAAAATAAATCCTTGAATTGTAACAAAAATATTACATTGTATACAAACATGGAACTAAGTTGTCCTCTAAGAAACATTTAAATCAAAAATTATATGTTTCAAATTTGTCAGATATTGTTTAAATGTGTTTGCAGTTTATGCTGCATCTACACTTTTGTCACTTGCCACAAATTCAAGATTGTACAAAGCAAGCAACAAATATCGGTGTCCACATGCTTGTGTGCTATTTTGAATGTTTTCGGCTATGACTTTCGATTTCATATATTTTTACTATAAAAAGGAACAAAATAAAGATAACCGAAATAAAAAGTAGACGTAAATATCAGTAATGTAGGTTGTAGATGATTAAAATTTATATAAATAGTACAACATAACCTATAAATTCAATATTCATGCTAGAATTTTAATCAGAATTTTTTTTATTTAATTACCTAGACATATTATGTCTTTATAAAAATATATTCCTACTATGTTAAATAAAAAATAAACTGCTAAAGTTGATTTGCAAGGTTTGAAACAATTTATTAACGCCGAATTAAAAAAAATATACAACCATAAACAAGAGTTATTGTTTAACTCCACAGATTCGGAAAGTTCTTTAATTAATTAAAATACGAAGAGCATAAATATTCACCTGTTGGCAGTTCTAAAGCAATGCAAACTGAAGACAAACGTGTGAATGAATGGAGCACAAGCGCCCTTTGATTTGTGCTCAAAACCGACACTCGACGGTTCGGCCGCAAATTCAGGCCAACCTATGCCAGCTAATCCAAATAACCCATCTACACGCTAGCGCTGGCGCGAATTTGCCAACCGTGTAAAGGCACCTTTACGGACCCGTTTCAGTAAGGCGGTTGGAAATCCTAAAAAAATTAGGGAATTTTTAAATTTAGCCTCAATTTCAAGCCAAGTTGTGCCTGCCAATTCAAATAACCTATCTATATGATTGCGCATGCGCGAATTTGCCGACCTTGTAAAGGCACCTTTAAGGGCAGAAAAGATCTGACCACGTCAGTCATTATTAGCCCTAATATTGCTGCCCTAAAATATAATTTTAATTTTTTTTATATTATCAAGCCACAGCTAATTACAGATATCCAATAGGTAATTTTTAACTGTAAAATTCTAATTCAAAAAATCATTCTCACTTTCTTTATGAGATACAGACTTCTTTCTCACTTGATACCAAGATTGACCAAGACTGCTCATTCACAGTTAAGAATACTCTAAGACCGGATCATACAAAAGGATATCGAAGAAAGGTAGCAATCAATTTGACTTGGCCAATCACTTAGCTTTTCACAATTACACGTTTCAAAGGAGGCATTGAAGCCCCGGTTAGCCAATGACAACCCCCTTCGCCCTTGACTTATTGAAAGGGTGACCAATGAATTGGCCTTCTTGTTGACTAATGATTCTAGTACTGTCCTGATTGGTCGATCTGTTGCAGAGTGCTACGAGAGGGTTGCAGTCGGCAAGCGGCTCAACGACACAGAAGTCGCCAACACCATCTCAGTCGCGACGGTGCGACAATGTGAGCAGGAGTGCGAGAGGACCAGATGCCCTGCCTACAGCTTTGGGTTTGTATTTCAACTTTAAAATAATAAATTATAAATCTATTTAAGATATTTAAAGAGGGAATCAATTAATTTCTAAGGTGAATATGTATATATTTATATATTGGTAACTTTTTTCTTTTTTGTGGATCTTGAAGATCATTCATTAATACAACTATATTGAGCCTTGTTTAGGAACTTAATTGTTTGCATAGTCAGACAATACAAAACCGAAATAGCAGATTGACTTGTTAAAAAGAACGGTTACGTGTTGGAAGACTAGAGAAATATTTTATTTATCTATGCTGCCTAAATACATCAGGTTGCTATCTCACACAGCATAGTTATCAATCCGTAATCGGACATATATAAATTACACATACATGGTATAATCAGATATAAAGAGATATAATAAACAATTTTTTCCCCTACAGTCCCCTACAGTTACAAAAACAAACTCTTCCTTTAAACATTCACCTTCCTCCACTTCACCCTTATTCAGTTCTGGTGTGTTGTACTTTGAGTAAGTTGTATCATTGTACAACAATGTAAAAAAAACTGAAATAAACAATTTAAGTAATTAATTAAAGAAACAAATTTTATCCAATTTTAGTTTCAAAACAATTTAAATGTCTTTGTAAGTCCGACGTTTCTGCCATCCTCAAGGACAATCTTAAATTCAATTTTAGAACCACATCAATTTTAAAAACTATTCTGACCAGGTCATTAATTTCCTTCTACAATTACCATAGTTTGTCGGTTCTTTATATTAAATTATAAATTAAAAATTAAAACTTTTAATCATAGTTAATTTTCAATGTTATAATTTATCACAACCATATTTGCAACCTGAGATATAAATTGTTTTGGGACTAAAATTGAATAAAATTTATTTCATTTAAACAATAATAACCCTTCTCAAGAAAGCGTAAAGATTATATGTAATTTAAGTAATTTTCATTGTAATAGTTGTTAATCTTAAATTATACTATGCATATGAAGTTTTATAATAATTAGTTAAAGAAATTATTTGTTCTAAAAAACTGCTTTTGTTTTTTTCATTGTAGGCCTAGATGCAAACAATATAGTTGTATTAATAAGTATCCTCAAGATCCACAAAAGATGTAATATTCATGTAAAGAAATAAAACTCAGAATAAAATATATATTAATATCAACACACTTATTTCTAATAAGTATAATATAGAATTATGTCCTCTTGTGAACTTATAACTTATTCTGTGGTGCACAGTGCTGTTGCCCATTTTCAAGACCTTTCCTAATAATCTAAAAAATAAGTGTAATATTTATCATCTTTTCAAACATGTAATTAATTTATTTGAAGAGATAACTTTTATAAGGGCACATATTCATAAAATGAAATCATTACTTTTTACATTTCAAATTTTATTTGGAAGAACGGAATCAAAACCTCCAAACATTACTTTCCAAAACTGAACAAACTATTTCCTTTTATTTGTCTAATCTTAACTTTAGATAGTACTCTCCTTCCTATTTCCACCTTACCATTTTCCAAATATGTACCATTTTGTGTACAAATAACCAAATAAATTTATTAAAGATGATTTATGCTGAGAAATATAGTGATGACGTTTTTAGACAGCGCTCTTCAATTGAAGAGAGTGAAAACTCAAATAAATAGCCAACAACTAGTCATTATTTGGTTACCTTAGGAAGACCTAAAAAAAAGTATTTTATTATTAATCATCTATTTGTATTCATAATATTTAAATTTTTTTGGAAGATAGAGTTTTCTTAGTTTTTTTTTTCAAAATAACTCAAATAGAAATAAACTTTCTATTATGACTGAAAATGTGGCGAAACGTTCGCTCATGATAGTTTGTTTTCTATCGGACTATCTTTCTTTTATTAATTACACACTGTCAATTAACGATCTTTTTAACTAGGGAGGTATACACCACACCATTTAACCAACCACACAACTGGCCATTTAATTGTACTACTGGTTGCTCAAATTGTATAGTTGTAATTTACACGTATTCTGTAGTTCAGTTGTATTATTTTTTCAATATAGTGCAAGCAGGGAAAAAATAAACTTCAAATCGTTATACAAGTATTTTAATTTGTACTTCAATCAAGTACTCACAAGAGGAGACTATAACACAAAAAATATTAGAAGGCAACCCTTCCTTGCAAACCCGCCCACTAAACTAAAACCCCCCCTTTTTTTTTCGTACCCTCCTGTAAAGATTTTAATTGGTATTTAGTACGTACATATAGGAGGTATGCTATATGTATAGCTGATTATGAAGGATACCCATCCGTAGCTCAGATGGTAAAGTACAAAACAAAATCCCCCTTTTTTTTTTTGTTTTCATATCCTCCTGTAAAGATTTTAGTGGGTATTTGGTACGTACATATAGCTGGGTGTTAAGGATACCTTGGTAAAAAAAAACCCTTTTTAGCGACTGTCCTATATCACTTTTTGAACATTTACTTAAAGCGGGATAAGGAGACTTAACTTAGTTAAATCGAGCAATATTTAAAAAGTGTCTGAGATTGGAAAACGGCGTGATTGTTTTATTTATTTAATTGTTTGTCATTTAGTGATATAATTAACATATAATTGAAATGACACATTACACTCTAATAATTAGCAGCTTTTAAATTTAAACAATTAATGGTTATCTCAAGTTTTGAGTGAAAACATATTATAAAGTATATATGTATATATAGTTGACCGTAAAAATTGATATAAAGGGAGATGGTCAGGGTTGCGGTCAAAGGAGAAATAAAAATAGTTTACAACTATTTATTTTCCAACGTTTCGCCCCACTTTGCAGGGCTTCATCAGGGCTGTCCAAATAAATAAGTTGAACAATAACAAATAAATAAGTTGGTTCAACTTATTTATTTGGACAGCCCTGATGAAGCCCTGCAAAGTGGGGCGAAACGTTGGAAAATAAATAGTTGTAAACTATTTTTATTTCTCCTTTGACCGCAACCCTGACCATCTCCCTTTATATCATATTATAAAGTGTTCGCTTAATCATTCATGTCTTCTATTTCTATAAAATTATTTGAACCTTCCATTTATTGTATTTCCTTGGCGCTGGGAATGGTATGATAACAAGATGAAAATAACGAAAAAATTGCTCTCTGATTAGACATTGTCCGTTCGTAATATCGTGGAGATCTTTCTTTTTCAGAAACTCGCGACATAGGTGAACGGTTAAATTATAATTTCTGTTGCAGAGAAAATATCACTATATGATCCTATTCAGCAGTGTGTGACCCCTATACTGGGTACCGTTTCACGATAATTACATTGCGGACAATTTTAATATTGTGGCGACTGAACAATAATAGGCGGAAATAACAACTAACGGTACAACATAAATCCAACAGTTATTGTCGTTTCCTATAGGCCATATCTATCAACAATCTTCCCTGACCGAATGATGGGGTACAGGTAGAGAAGGGAATAGAGGAATATCAGATAGAGTGTATCTAATAATCAATCTAGGTACCTAGATAGGATAGGATGGATAGGTACCTAACATAGGTGAAACAGGTCATAGAGATTCAGGCCTGTTCATCAAAGAAAGAATAATACACAAAATCCATACATCCATCTAAGGGAATGGTTTAAATGTTGTCCAAAAAAATTTTTGAATTACCGGATCCATTTAAATAATTTTTTTTGTTTTCAAGATGTTCTCTGTCGTAATGGGAACTTTTAAAGCTACTGGTGTACATGACTTTTCTCAGTACAAAAGCCCAAGAGGAGATAAAGACAGTTATTTCATCTAAATTTTTTATTAATTTAATGAAAACTCTGTATAATTAGTAGTCAAGACTGATGAGTCTGCCAACTATAGGTAGTGGAAATACAAAATGGTGGCTATTTCAAAACGTTAAAAAAAATGATTTTTTCATTCGGAGCTCTATATCATTAAAACTACCAATGACACAAGAAAAACTAAGAGAACATTATCTAAAGTTAAATAAATTTGCTAAAATATGGGCCTAATAGAGCTGTGATGATTGGCTGAAGGTCCCTTATGGGTTTGACATAGAGTTTAATCGTAATGGTCCCAGTAATTGATAACAAAGACCGATTTTAATGTTTATATTTTTTAGTACAAGTGCCCGAGAGGAGAAAAAGGCAGTTATTTCACCCAAATTTATGATTTCAATAATGAAAACTATGAATGATTACTAGTAAAAATTGATGAGTCTGCCAAGTATAGGTAGAGGGAATACAAAATGGCGGCTGTTTTGAAACGTTAAAAAATTAATTTTTCATTCGGAGCTCTATATCATTAAAACTACCAATAACATTAGAAAACCTAAGAAAAATTCTTTAAAGTAGAGTAAATTTTTTAGAATATGAGCTCTAATAGACAAATTTACGTTCAATATTTCCCGAGATACAGCTTTAAACAAAACAATATTTCATAAAAAATGCACAGAAAAATCCGTAGTTATTGAATTTATTTTGAGAAATCTATATCTCAAAAACCATTGGCAGTACAAATGTCTATCAGCACTCAAATTAAAGCTAATATAATGCACTATAAAGTAGTTTATGACGTTTATATTCGTATTAGTAGTAATTTTTCATGATATTCGACAAGATGAATTCACAAAATATAGATTTCTAGCTGTTGAAAAATATATCTCTGGAATCATAAAACGTACAGATGTCTGCCAGCACTCAAATTAAAGCTAACTAAATGTACTATAAAGTAGTTCATAAATTTTATTCTCGTATGAGTAGTAGTTTTTAAGATATTTGACAAAATAATTTCACAATTTATTAATTTCTTGTTGTTTTATTAGATTTTCTAAAGTTGTTCATAAGTTTAAACATAGAAGCTCTGAAAGAAAAATTCATTTTTTTTATCGTTTTGAAACAGCCGCCATTTTGATTCCCTCTACCTACACTTATAGGTGTATCCCCAATATTCACTTATACATGCTTGCACATGAAATTTTATCCGAACAACTTTAAATAAATTTGTTCACATATCATAGAAAATACTACTCCTATGAAAATAAACGTCATAAACTACTTTATAGAGGCATACATTAGCTTTAAGTTGAGTGCTAATAGACATCTGTACGTGAATGGTTTTTAAGATATAGATTTCTCAAAATAAATTCACTAACTTCTGATTTTTCAGAACATTTTTAATGAAATGTTGCTTTTTAAGAAGCATTATTTCGCGAATTATTGTACGTAAATTTGTCTATTAGGGCTCATATTCCAGAAAATTTACTCTACTATATATATGAGTTTGAAAGATATATAACTCCAAATGAAAAATTAATTTTTTTGACTTTTTGAAACAGCTGCCATTTTGTAATTTCGTTACCTATAGTATCTCAGGTAAACTCATCAATTTTTACTAGTAATCATTCATAGTTTTCATTATTGAAATCATAAATTTGGGTGAAATAACTGCCTTTTTCTCCTCTCGGGCGCTTGTACTATAAAATATTTTTTTAATTTATTTATTTAATGTGATTTACAACTGTAGAAATAATAAATACAATAAGTAAATATGTTTCATTTACACATACAAATCTTGGGAAGGAACCACCCAATGGTGGTACTTCAAACATTAATTTAAATTAGAAGGTCCCGCGGGCCATCTTGTTTTCAGACGCCTCGGAGGATTATCAGGGATTTTTAAGGATGATGGATTAAGAATTAATGGGTTAGGATGGGTAAGGAGTTTGGAATGAAAAGACGCATATCCTATAAAATATAAACATTAAAATTGGACTTTGTTATCAATTATTGGGACCATTACGTTTAAACTCTATGTCTAACCCATAAGGGACCTTGAGCCAATTATCACACTCGGCTTGGGCTCATTGAACAATGAGGTTGTGAAACGGTTTTGATTGGTTACTTTGCTTCAGGATCGCCTCGGGCGGCAACGGGACCTGCAAGCTGGCCTCGGAGGTGCCCAAGCTGGAACCAATCACAGACATCGACTACGACCTCTTCTACAAGAACCCGTCCTGCCTCAACCAATCATGTGAGTACAATTAGCATTATTTTATTCGAATTTAATAGAAACTATTTCTAAAATATACGACTTCTTAAAAACCTGTCATATTTTCATATACTTTCCTTAACCACTTCAATTTTTGAAGTTTTTATTTGACTTTCGCTGAAGCATTATGCCGCTGAAATGACTTCGCTAGACTATCTTTTGAGAGTTTTATTAATTTTCAGACCTTTAGTTTTTCTCCATAGCAAATTATAAAATTTCCAATCGAGAAGCGAACTGGCTTGTTTAACTGTATTCTGATTGTAAATTAGATTTTAAAATTAATTCCCTTACTTTGTCTCAAATCAAGTCATCCACCAGGACCTCAATGTTCCATATGTTGCCGATTTGGCCAGAACCAGATACCGTTCCTTCCATGATAAACTTCTCAACCACCTAAATCCACTTGTTTCTAACCTGGCTTCTCCTTCATTACCTAATAATCCTCCTAGGCGTCTAAAGATGGCCTCGAGATCTTCTCCTCTAGAAATGTTATTGGAGTTCTATCAGTGGGTAGATTCTCCACATGTTTTTATCATGTCACTATGTCACCTACAGCAAATTTACTTGTATATAGTTGTAAATAATAATAAATAAATTATTTAAAAAAAAAATAATAATTTATATGCATTTTAGCACGCATCCTTAAACCAAAATTCATCAAAAACTGAAAAAAAAAATGTTACATCATAATTATGTATTTTTTACTTACTCTTAATTTGTAATTATTAAATCCAATCAATTCAGAAAAATAATTTTTAACCGTACTTAATTATCAACTTTAATTCTTTAACTACTTTAGGAACGGTTTGCTAAAAAACCAACAAAAGTTTTTTGCGTTATTGATTTACATAATTTTTTCTTTGGTCCATTGAACCTAAAAAAGATACTGTTCTGCTGTCTTCCATGACTACCAAATGTCCATCGTTCTTCGCTGAACTATTTGACCCTTTTCTATGGAATTTTAGGAACAACGCAATATTAGGTGAGATTGTGCCAGATGTTGAGAGATTTTTTTTTTACTATTTCTTTATTTTCCAAAATATTTGGATGAATTAAGTGCTGAAAAATAGATACTGGTTTCAGCTTTCTATTTTGGAGCAGAATATTCTTTATGTGCTCGGGATGATCGATGTAATTTTTCTGTTTTCCTCGTTCTCAACCCAACTGGGCCCTGTTTCATAATAAAGTACAAAATAATACTATTTCTTTTGTCGATTTAACTTAATAAAATTACACTTACTTGTACTTTAGTACTTTTTAACTCCTATAATATCACTAATAGTCCTCCCTATTATGAAAAAAATATTAGTATTAGTGTAATTAACACGTTGTTTCTATACTTGTAATTTGAACTAATCCTATTAGCTTTCATTATTAAACAGGGCCCAGGTGATGGGAGACTGGGTAATTCTTTATTCTTCTTTATAGGTGCCAGGGATCCAGTCATGGCTCAATCAAACACCCTTTTCTCTGAAATAATAACACTTGTAGTAAATGTAATATTGTATTTTTTTTAGGATTTTGTATTACAAATATAATTAAAAAATTGTTTATTTATCTATTTTTATTTTTAAAAAAACAACGGGCCCGGTAGAAATTATTTATTATCAAGCAGAATTTTCAGATTCATTTAGTTTAACCAACTTAAAAAACTACAATCATATGCCAAAATTGTAAACAACTATTCATATTACTCAAAAATATCTAAGATCCATTGTTACAACTCTTTAAACTCTCTAATTTTATAAATATGAAATTACACAAAACAACAGATATAAAAATAACTACATGCATATATATTAAAAAAATAAATGTGTACCACTACAGCCCATCAAGGGTCAGAGGTTCAGTACTTTTTAAGGAAGTACTTTTACTAGACCAACGGTTGTGCAAGGAGGTGATTTGGTCAGAATCATGCTCGACCGCCAGATTTTTACCTAATTAAAGGTACCCACTTCATAAGGCTGGGTGGACCTCGAAGGGCTCCCGAACCCACAGTGCTGACTCACGGTTCCTTCGAGTTAGTAGCACAGTGCCTTACCACTGAGCCACCTGCTTCCTCCATACATATGTATATAACAGAAACATTCTCAACATGATGGACTTGAACTACACCTCCATTTTAACCTCTTTAAATTGAGTTTAATTACAGAACATTCTCCTAAATATATTTACTATTTTAGTATCTTAATATCTTTTGCACTAACGATTACTATACGAAACGGATGTTGTGTTGTGAAAAATCGTGGACCTCGATTTCCAATTTAGAACATGTAACATAGGATCCGTTTTCTGTAATGAAGCAACATCCAGTATAGAGTTATTTCATCACACTCGAAATACAGATCAAAACAAATGGGTTACTTCCACAACCTAATGAACCTACAGCAGGCTATAGAAATAAGCGGTTCTAAAAAGAAATGAATAGATGTAGTTTGTTATTTGACTGAGATTATGCTATTTAT
>NW_027114863.1:1610389-1611039 GCF_000696795.3 Halyomorpha halys
TTAGAAAGGATACTGTAGGACAGGAGGGCAGAGGTTTACGACGGAGAGTAAAGGTGACCTGATGGGACCGTATAATTTCAAATCATAAAACGAGAACAAGCATCTATTTATTTTCCGACGTTTCGCCCCTCTTTGTAGATCAAAAAAAAATATTTTGCCGTAGTTGCATGGTATATGCACAAAAAGGTATAGTAAGGTAGGGTTAAAATTATGTAAAAAGAAGTGAAAAGATATTTATATAGAAATGAAAGAAAATAAAAAATAAAATGTTATTAATATAAAATAAACAAAGTTAAAAATATTGTAAAATATAAGGCTAAAAATGAAAAGGAAAGGTAATAACACGTAAAAAATATGAAAGTAGATATGAGAAAACAAAATTTAACACTCTAAAAGACGGGAGAAAAAGAAGTAAGTTGAGATTAAATAAAGCTCGAGAAAGGATACAAGGATACAAATAAAGTAAATAATAATAATAATAAATGAGTAAAGTACAAATCAGGACCACCCACCTGTTCAAGTTTAGAGCTTTCGAAACTTCGACAGAAAATTGGAATATTATTTTATCATTATGTTATTTTATTCATTTATTTTTCATACAGATAGTTTGATTATGTTCATCTTGTCTATTCTTTTGTTTGTATATATTT
>NW_027114863.1:1611934-1614674 GCF_000696795.3 Halyomorpha halys
CTCTCTCTCTCTCTTTTACTGTACGTTTCCTTTTAATTTTTAACCTTATAGTTTGCGCAGTTTTTAACATTGTTTATTTTATATTAATTAAATTTTATTAATTCTTTTCTTTCAGTTGTATATAATTTTTTTCACCTATTTTTAAATAATTGTAACCCTACCTTAATTTACACTTTTGTATCTAATTATCTTACTGTATCAAAATATTTTTAGTCGTTTGTGTATTTTTTTAGCTCTGATGAATCTCTACAAAGTTGGGCGAAACGCTAGCAAATAAATAGTTATTAAATATTTTTGTTCTCTTTTGAACGCTCCCCTTATAATCTTCTTCATTATTTATAATACAATATTTAAAAAAAATTATAAATATCCATTATTTTAAAAATCATGATTTCAGAAAACATTCCTGCAATGTAGTTAATAAACTAAATTATTCAAACAGCGAGGAGAGCTACTAAAGCTATGACAAAGCCCAAAGCGGACACCGGGAGCCGGGCAGCCTTGACAGTGGCACCCTTACATCCAATTAGCCCTGCAGAACAATACCGGCCCTCATTACAGTCCATCGTCCGCATCTATGTTCGTGCCTCGGGCCGTTCGTCGACCTCAGGGTTTCAAGATGTCCAGGTTCTGGGTTCTTTACAAACATGGAAAAAGTTTAGTAACTTGATAGGCGAAGCAGTGGTCCATATGTCAAAGTCAAATATTATAGCAAATTTACTCTACTTTAAATTATGTTCTTTTAGGTTTCCTAAAAATTCACTAACTACTCATCATTCAGTACGTTCTGTACACCATTTTAATGAAATTTTGCTTTTTAAAATGATATATCTCGAGAACCTTTGAACGTAAATAGCTCTATTCCGTAAAATATTTTAGCAAATTTACTCTACTTTAAATGTTCCGTTAGGATTGCTAGTGTTGTTAGTAGTTTTTAAAATATAGAGCTCCGAATGAAAAATTAATGTTTTTTTAAGGTTTTGAAACAGCCGCCATTTTTTATTCCCCCTGCCTATACTTCGCAGACTTATTAATTTAGATTATTAATGATATATATCTAATTACTCTCGAATCCAATCCTTACAGTCCAAAATCCTTCGTAAAATCCTTAATGCTCCTTACTTTGTCACAAATCAAATCATCCATCAGGACCTCAATGGCCCCTATGTTGCCGATTTGGCCAGAACCAGATACCAATCCTTCCATAATAAACTTCCAACCACCCAAACCAACTCGATTGTAACCTGGCTTCTTCACTACCTAATAATCCTCCTAGACGTCTGAAAAGAAGATAGCCTCAAGATCTTCTCCTTTAGAAATGTTTTTGGAGTTCTATCAATGGGTAGATTCTCCACATGTTTTTATCATGTCATAATATCACTTACAGCAAATTTACATTATGTGTATATATGTAAAGAGTTGTAAATATCAATAAATAAATTATTAAAAAAAAAATTATATATAGTTTTCATTAAAATAAAAAAAAATTATAAGACAAATATAATATAAAAACATATAAGAGGATGCGCCTGTGTTTTATTTCTAGAAACCAAGCTTCCTCAACAACAGTCTTATCCTGATTAGGGGATTATTTGATTTAAAAAAATCCTTGATCAGAAATCTTTTAATCAGCAATGAAAAATGGAAAAAACAAAACTATGAAAAGATTTTATAATTACCTTCAGGGTATAAGATAGTACAAGAGCCCAAGAAGAGAAAAAAAGGCAGTTACCCTAATTTTTTATTATTTTAATGAAAACTATATACAATTTTTTTTTTAATAATTTATTTATTGATATTTACAACTCTTTACATATATACACATAAAGTAAATTTGCTCTAAGTGATATTATGACATGATAAAAACATGTCGAGAATCTACCCATTGATAGAACTCCAAAAACATTTCTAAAAGAGAAGATCTTGAGGCCATCTTCTTTTCAGACGTCTAGGAGGATTATTAGGTAGTGAAGGAGAAGCCAGGTTAGAAACGAGTTGGTTTGGGTGGTTGGGAAGTTTATTATGGAAGGATTGGTATCTGGTTCTGGCCAAATCGGCAACATAGAGGCCATTGAGGTCCTGATTTGATTTGTGACAAAGTAAGGAGCATTAAGGATTTTACGAAGGATTTTGGACTCTAAGGATTGAATTCGAGAGGAATTAGATATATATTATTAATATTCTAAATTGATAAGTCTGCGAAGTATAGGCAGGGGGAATAAAAAATGGCAGCTGTTTCAAGACCTTAAAAAAAAACATTAATTTTTCATTCGGAGCTCTATATTTTAAAAACTACTAACAACACTAGCAATCCTAACAGAACATCATTTAAAGTAGAGTAAATTTGCTAAAATATTTTACGGAATAGAGCTATTTACGTTCAAAGGTTCTCGAGATATATCAGTTTAAAAAGCAATATTTCATAAAAATGGTGTACAGAACGTACTAAAAGATGAGTAGTTATTGAATGTATTTTGAAAAATCTATATCTCAAAAATTATTCGAAGTACAAATTAACACTCTAATTAAAGCTAGTTTAATGTACTATTAAGTGCTACCTGGCGTTTATCTTCGTACATGTTGTTCGGACAATTATAATGAGGTGAAGATAATTGATAATTGTACGACAATTAGTTTGATTTATGAAAAAATATATCTCCGGAACCATTTGACAGATTTATGGCAACACTAAATTTAAAGCTCGTTAAATTTACCATAAAATAGTTCATAACGTTTATCT
>NW_027114863.1:1614734-1619550 GCF_000696795.3 Halyomorpha halys
TAAATTTACCATAAAATAGTTCATAACGTTTATCTTTGTAGGACTAGTAGTTTTTATGATATTTGACAAAATAAAACCACAAAATGATAATTTCTTGTTGTTCGTATAAAATGTTTGAATTTATAAAAAATATATCTCTGGAACCATAAGACGCAAATATGTCTGCCAACACTTAAAATAAAGGAAATGTAACTTACTATAAAGTAGTTTATGACACCTATCTTCGTAAGGATAGTAGTTTTTATGATATTCACATATGAATATAATTTTGGCAAATGAAAATTTGTCGGAACAACTATAAATCAATTTATTTTAGCAAATTTCATGTAAACTAATATTCCTACGAAGATAAACATCATAAACTAGCTTTAATTTGAGTGCTAATAGACATATGCTAACTGTATGTCAAATGGTTTTGAGATATGATTTTTCAAAATAAGTTCACTAACTACTGATCTTTTAGTACGTCCCAAACATTTTTATGAAATGTTGCTTTATAAAAAGCTATATCTCGAAAACTATTTATCGTAAATAACTCTATTAGGGCTCATATTTAAGCAAATTTACTCTTCTTTAAATGAAGTTCTCTTAGGTTTTCTTGTGTTGTGCCTACTTTTTTAAGATACAGAGCTCCGAATGAAAATTTTTTTTTTATCACTTTGAAACAGCCGCCATTTTTTATTCCCCCTACCTATACTTGGCAGACTCATCAATTTTGACTATCAATTATACATAGTTTTCATTAAAGTAATCAGAAATTGGGGTGAGACAACTGCCTTTTTTCTCCTCTTGGGCTCTTGTACTATCAGGATGTATGATTCTGGTTTATAAACATAAAGAATTTATTAAAATTCCACTACTTCAATAGATAAAATGTTTGAATTTATAAAAAACATATCTCTGGAACCATACCTCTGCCAGCACTCAAAATGAAGGTAATTTAACGTACTATAAATTAGTTTATGGTACGTATCTTTGTAGGAATAGTAGGGTTTATGATATTCCCATGACATCTCAAGTAAATTTATTTTAGCACATATCATGAAAACTACTACTCCTACGAAGATTAATGTCATAAACTACTTTATAGTATAGGAAACTAGCTTTAATTTGAGTGTTATTAGATTTCTCAAAATAAATTCACTTACTGATCTTTTAGTACATTTTTTATGAAATTGTGCTTATTAAAAGCTTTATCTGGGGAACTATTGAAGGTAAATAGCTCTATTAGGGCTCATATTTTCACAAATTCACTTTATGTTTTCTCTTGTTGGAGGTTATAAAAATATAGAGCTCTAAGTGAAAACTTAATTTTTTTTTTAATTTTGAAAGAACCGCCATTTTTTATTTTCCCTCTCTATACTTGGCAGAATTATTAATTTCAAATAGTAATTATACCCAGAGTTTGGCATTAGCTAGCTAATATTTAGTTAGTTGTCCAATCCAACTAACAACTAATTTAGTTGTAAGATTTATCGGTGACTTTTTTTTTTTTTTACCCATATTATGGTCCCTTCATAACACTTCGGGGATTCTGAAAATGAAAAAAAATCGATTTTATGATCGCGCGAATGGGTATCGATTTACTTTAACATTTCAGATTCCTATCATATTGGGGTTTTTCATTTCATTAAACTATCTTAAAGGACCTTCACTCCCCTTTTTGTGTTAATTGCCTTTTTTTGTGTTATAATCTATATGTTTTATATCTCTCGACAATTTTTATAAATATAAGTTATTAATATTACTTTCTCGTTAATCAGTAACTTAATTGAATTTTACTGATTCAATTTGAAAATTTATTTCTATTTGCTTATTCTCAATATTAATCGCTTGAAACAAATGATTCAGGCTTTATTCAAGGAGCGTAGGTTGACGAAACATCAGTATAGCCAACGAACCATGTCGTCCTTCATTGTATTTAAAACGAAATGTACAATAAATAAACCCAAAATGCCGCTGTGATATTTGTTTTTCCTTCTTCAGAGTCCTTTAAAATGAACAAAATATTTGTTATTGTGTCATTGAATCAAACAAAAGTATGATCAGAATATTAATTGTTTTTCTGATGTATTCCAGATTATTTTTGATTTGATCCAGTTTTGATTATTCTTTACTGTCGATGGCTTTGCTTCCGTCCCAGCTGAAGAATGCACAAACAAAATTGTCCTCCATAGATAGAAACAACCTTAATTTATTTCAAATTAACTATTTTTACTTGCTTTTTTTTTTGTCTTATTTAATAAATTTTGCATATCCTTTTTCATATAACATGTTATATTTATTTAATATCACATAATTGTTTTATTTCGTTTTCATTTTATTTTATATTGCTATTAAGAATGATTTGTTGTAGGAGAAACTGTGTCAATTTGATTTATTTTTGACTAGAGTTTGTCTATTTTTATTTTATGAATTTTAGGATTAGTCACTTTTTCGATGTTAGCCCATTTAACGGATATTCTTACTTAAGTCTCCACTTCCCGTTTGAATAAATATTTCAAATGTGATACAGAACTGTTGCTAAATTGGGGTTAAAATAGTTTATGTTATTTAAAAATAAATTTGGTCCTTTTTTTTTCTCAACTTGATTCATTACAAACCTTCCAACGGTTCGACCCTCAGGTTATTTTCAAGGATACCTTTATTTTGATGTCATTTTCTTTTTTTTAAATCTTAAAAATACAGGCTAATTGCCTTTGTCGCATATAACTTTTTCTATATAATTCCTTCTTAAATTTAAAACTTTTATAATCCACTTCTCTTCTTTCTTTCATTTACATTTGCAACCTTAAAACAGAACTCTGTTTTAAATGTAAAACATACATATAAAACTCTGTTTAATATAGAAAAAGTTATATGGGACAAAGGCAATTAGCCTGCATTTTTAAGATTTTAAAAAAAGAAAATGACATCAAAATGAAGGTATCCTTGAAAATAACCTGAGGGTCGAAACGTTGGAAGGTTTGTAATGAATTAAGTTGAGGAAAAAAAAAGGATCAAATGTTTATTTATTTTTAAATAAACTAAACCACTCTCAAACAAGAATATATTAATAAAAATTAATCTAGTTTATGTTATTTTAATTTAAGATAGTTTAATCGAGCAATATATAAAAAGCGCTTGAAATTGGAAAACGGCGTGAAACCCTTCTCTCCCGCCCTCCGTGGTAGCCTTACTTATCTCTTTTCAAACAGACAATCATAGCACGTTGGTTGGTCGATGTACAACATGTCCCAATCTCACAAAAGGAGATCATAACTCCAAAAAAAAAGGCAATCCTTCCCGAACGGACCCGCTAAGACTAATATACCAGCTTAAGTGTCATATATTGAATTAAATTGTTAGCTATTATATAGTAAAATTCCTATTAATTTATTAGTCTGAGATAATATTGAATTAAACTGACTGAAATAGTAATAGCCGATGGTAATATGTATAAACCCCCCTAGAAGCTTCATCACTATTTTAGTAATTTATTATTTTAATTAGGAATATAACATTTGTATAAATATATTATATCTATTGTTTTTATACTAGGGTTCATCTATCTTTATTGTTTCTCAATTTCTTTTTCTACCCTTGGATTTTGCTTGATTTTCTGGTGTCCTCAAGATCAGTCTTAGGTTATTCTTCAGTGTTGACGGCTTTGCTTATTTCGTTTCGCTGATTTTCTCTTAAAAACTAATGAACTGTTTATAAATTAGTTTTAATGGTGTTAATAACACAGTTAAAGCAATCAAAATTCAATATGAGAGTGAAATATTTTCGGCTTTCATTCTAACTTTAGGAACAAAAATTTCATTGGCATATTTAGGCACAAACTCACGGGAACGAACTCCAAAAGAGAGTAGGTTATAAAAGTGTTATCAAGATGGCTGTGGTTATAATTTGCTATGCCTCGATAGAACATCTCATTTGCTGGTTGTAAATAAAAAAAAAATTATATGAGCATTCAAAAAGTCCGGTTAAGTGAATATCATGGAAATAAAAACCTTTTAAATTATTATACAATGGTTTATTATTTGAATTAAGTAATTATTATAACAGGTAATAGTAAGTAATTAAATATCTATTATGTCACGTAGTTCGATTTTAAAACTTAAATATATACTAGACCGTTTATAGCTCGGATGTTAACTATAGTGTCCAGTACAGTTTATGTTTTTGATTGAATATGTTTAATTGTTCACTTTAAATAAGTTAAAATCAGGACAATGGATAATTTAAGATGGAGTGTTTTAAAAAAAAGTTTTCAGCCTTGTCCATTAAGTCCAAAAATTAGACGAGTTAACGAAAGATCGTCCAATGTTCAACTAGATCATCCCTAGGAAAGGTGACACAACTAAAATAGCTCTTTATGGGTTACATTTCCCCATCAGTAGCTAGAGGCATCAGTGTTCACTGTATAGTATTGGATTTAGTGAAACCAACTCTTGAAAACATAAGATCCCTGCAACCCTTACGGTCCAGTGACTGAGAAAATTCCCCACTATCGGCTCTCTGATTGTTCATCGGCTGATCGTTAACGAGCGCCCTTGGCACTAAAAGAACGCCTTCCAAGTCTTGGTAAAGGGCATAGCCATCCTCTAGCTGTCCAGATTATATCTGCCAATCAGACAAAGGGTATTATTTGAAAGTTCCTTATTCGGGATTCAGGGTGCTAATTGACTGAATATTGGTTGTAATTGATATAATCGCAGTGATTAAAGCATTTGTTTGGGAACATAGTTTGACCAATCCTAACACTATCCTGACTACGTATGCTGATGACGCATGTGTGCTCGCTGTTAATAATAACCCATTAATTGTATCC
>NW_027114863.1:1620947-1658810 GCF_000696795.3 Halyomorpha halys
CATCATTCTTCGAGGGCTGTGATATGGGATTGGAGATTTTGGGATACAATTAATGGGTTATTATTAACAGCGAGCACACATGCGTCATCAGCATACGTAGTCAGGATAGTGTTAGGATTGGTTGGAATGTCAGCTGTATAGATGGTGTAGAGGATGGGACCAAGGATACCACCTTGAGGAACACCAGCGGACTCAGAATAGCGGGATGAATAGAAACCATTGTGGTTTACTTGGAATAATCTATCAATGAGAAAGGAACGAATGATGAGAAGCTATGTAGGAGGTAGGAATTTACGGAGTTCGTAAAGCAGTCCCGGGTGCCAGACTCGATCAAAAGCCTGTTCTACATCGAAAAAGACTCCTGCGCAGTACATTCCGCGCTCCAAAGAAGACGAGACTACGTCCACTACACGATGACATTGCTGGATAGTAGTGTGGGATATTCGAAATCCAAACTGGTGATCAGGGATTTTATGATTGGAATCCAGGATGGGGTATAGGCGTTTCAAAATGAGTTTTTCAAGGATTTTGGTAATAGAGAGCTATATGCATAGCCTTTTAAAATTCTAAATAACATCTTGTTCGTTCAAGTATGAGTGGAACCGATTTGTCATTTTTCATGAATCAAAAGCGAGCTACAACTATGGTTCGATTTTAGATTATTATTATAATTATATAGGCGACAGACCATGTAGGCCTAAGACTTCGCGTTATGTATCAGGAAATACATCGCGCGTTTCTTGACGTTGATTTTTCGTAGGGTGGGTTCGTCACTCCCACGCCTATTTTTTTGTGAGTACCACCCATTGGCTAAATGGCCTAACAAATGCCCGGGGGGAGGCTGCGAGTGAGCTTTGTATAATTTTATGCTTGTAAAAATCCCGGATGCGGCCGGGATCGAACTCGCAACCTTAGGGTTGGTAGACAGGCGCGTTGCCACACTGTTACCGCTGCCACTTTATACATATTTATAGATTTTAGATTGAACGTAAATTTTAAAAAATACTATAAACATTCTCTCGCCCTGTACATGGCATTAACATCAATCATCATAACTTCTTGTTGGCCACTTTGACAACTTGATTGTTTCGAAATAACTACATATATAACATTGATCAAATATTTCTTTTATTTAGTAAGAGGCAATCCAAGGAGATCTTGTATTTTTTTATATATCTTTATAAATTAATTAATTGAAATTTACAATTAAGTATATGCACATAAATTACTTTGATTTGACACGAATAAAATTTATCTTTATCTCACTCGTGATAGACTTATGATTGTGGTTGGATCTTCAGGCCTTGGGCTACTGCTTTCCAGTTTGCTGTATGTAGTTCTTTCGCATTTATTTCGATTCTATCTATCCATCTGGTTTTTCACCATCAATTTTTTTCATGCTACGTTCTCTGACCAATTGTAGTCTTATGGACTGTGTAGATGCGTTTTGATGGATTGCTTCGAGCCACATGTTCCATCCATCATTACCTCATTTCCTTCATATAATGAGAGCTTGACTGACGAGTCTCTGCAAGCTATTCACTTTTAGTTCTTGTCCTCCAGGCTTGGCTTGTAAAGGCTCTAATATTAGATCGCTCCTGTAATTGTACGGAAGACTTTCCTTTCAAATCTCTCCATTATTGATTAGTAGAAGCAAGGGTAGGAGTATCATTTTCCATAATAAATTCACAAACTGTTGATTTCTCCTTATTTAGAAAAAAATTTAATTTATGAAAAAAATATCGCAGGACCTATTAGTTGTAGAGATGCCCATAGCTCCAAACTTAAAGATAGTTTAATGTAGTTTATATTCGTAGGAACTCTAGTCTCCAAGATATTAGCCAAAATTAAAAGTTTTTCTAGTCTTGTAGACAGTTTTAAGCATGTGGAGCTCTGAATAAAAAGCAGCAAACATTTTAGGTTTTTCTTGAAAAAAATTAAATAAACTTCAGAGTGCACCTTAATTACTTCAATATTTACTATTTAATGACATTTGCTGTACCCTTTGTATAGGCCAGGAGAAATTAAACCTTTTTTTAACAGGAAATAACTCAATTTTGACTCTATATATAGTTTTCATACAAACAATAAAAAAATGAGGTAAAATAACTTTTTTTCCCCTCCTTCTGGGTTCATAGATAATTGCTTTACTTAACAGTCTTCAAGATGATACTTTGCTATTTAACCACTGAACCGCGGAGCTTGTTCAGAGTTCCTCTGTATAGGAGTTGACTCACGCCGCTGTTAATTGTTTGCTATTCTTCTTAATATGGCAGGAAACAATTTACTTTTTCTTCAAGAAAAGTATCCTTTAATAACGTTATTTCAAGGACATCTTTGATAATGCTCTTTAATGCTAGTCTTCATCACCAACAAGCTAACGGAATAAAGACATCCTGTATTAACCTCTTTTTGTAAACTTACATTGAAGTTTATTAGGTAAATCTATAATCATATAGGAATAACAATGACACAACTGCAATTTTTTGTGAAATTTACTTTTTTGACTTGGCAAGCATAAAAATGCATTTACCAGTTTATTGTATATTGATATTATTGTATTTACAACATTTGGCATAGGAAGGAAGATCGGTCGTTATGACCTGGGTGCTTACTTAGCTTCCCTTTCAGTGTGGAATAACAACATAATTTTCAATTGTTTTTAGAAAGGGAGCTGTGCTATACTTTGTCTGATACGATATCGACTCAACAGTTGATTATGCTAAGATTGGCACTTAATTTAATTGTGTTCTTTGTGTCATTTTACACGAATAAATAGTTATTCCATTTGGCATAACGACCTAAATGCTCTTTTCGTCATTGAGCCCAAATTATTATTATTATATGGGCGACGGACCATGGAAGTCCTCGTGTTTTTTTTCGTAGGGTGGCATGGAAGTGCTACGCTACTACCGCTGCCATCGATTGAATCCAAAAGACGATTTAAATTTCATTTCATTATTACGAATTAATTCGGGGGTTTTATGTGTTTTACAGGCAGACCCAGCAATGCTTTCTTATAGCTATATTTGAGGATGTATATATATTAATTGAACACTATTGAAACTATCATATCAATTAATATATAGATGAAATGATAAGACGGTAACTATAGCAACATAAATGGAAACAGCTAACCTCGATATATTATCAATCGTTAATATTGGTCCGATTTAGTTGATTTTTTTTTCATTGGGGTAATTTATTTATCCATCATGTTGACTGGCCAATTAAAATGGGTTAAGGATTTTTTCGTAGTGAAAAAAAGTTGATATTCATTTTTAGCTCATCAAAAAACTCTTAAATACGAATTTTCGAAAAAATCGGGAAAAAATTTTATTTAGCCCAAACTTTTTACATATTCGCCTCTGATTTCTTTTTAAAAATCAATTTCAAAAAATTAACTTCAACATGAATCCAATCTATACAAAACTTTTAAGTGGTTTAGGGCTGACCAAAGGGCAGTTTATAGAGCAACCGAATGCAATCTCATTAAGCAAATTAGAACTGGAGATATAAAATAAAATGTTTGAAACGTTTTTCTTTATTTAAAACTAATATTTAGGGCATTAAATCTAAATTTTAAACGTAAAATTAACGTAGGTTAAAACAGTAAATATTCAACTTTCCAACGGTTGTATTGACATAGGAATTGGATTAAATGCAAAGTTATGAACAATAACTCACCGGAATAAATAAAAATCTTCCAAATAAATCAAGGTGAAAAATTTATAATTTTTGATTTGTTTAAAAAATGATATTGACACTTTCAGACAACGCTAAAATCAAATAATATTTGCTTTTTCCAAAAAAAAATATTGATGACCTACTTTACTGAAATCCTCATAATGTGTTTTAATTTTTAGTGTATAAAAAATCAGTGATATTTTTTCGTATACTTCAGAAAGAGACTAAACGGTGAGAATATAGTACCATGAAAAAAAATTATACTTTCTGAGCTACGCGCCAAAAATGCTTTTTTTTTTTTTTTAATAACTTTTTAACCAAAAAAACTGACCAGCCTATAGTAAATGAGCCCAAGAGGAGAAAAAAGTAAGTTATCTCACCCCAATTTTGTATTAATATATTGAAAACTATGTAGTCAACTAGCCAAAATTGATGAGTCTGCCAACTATACTTAGGGGAATAAAAAATGACGGTTTTTTTTAAAATAATAAAAATAATTAATATTTCATTTTGAGCTCAGTATCTTTAAAACTACCAGCAATAGAAAATTTAAGAGAACATCATTTAAAGTAGAGTAAATTTCCTAAAATTTACTATTTACATTCAATAGTTTTCGAGATATAGCTTTTTAAAAAGCAAAATTTCATAAAAATGTTGAATGGGACGTACTGAAAGAATATTAGTTAGTGAATTTATTTTGAAAAATCTATATCTCAAGAACCATTTGACGTACGTTAGCACTCAAATTAAAGCTAGTTTAATGAGCTATAAATTAGTTTATGACGTTTATTTTCATAGAAGTAGTTGTTTTCATGAAATCTGCTAAAATAAATTAATTTATAGTTGTTCGGACAAATATTCATTTGCCAAATTTTTATTCATATGTGAATATCATAAAAACTGCTATCCCTACGAAGATAAGTGTCATAAACTACTTCATAGAAAGTTAAATGTACTTTATTTTGAGTGCTGGCATACATATGTGCGTATTATATACCTAGAGATATATTTTTTCAAAAATCAACCAAACCACTAGAAATAAACAGTTTATGAATTTATTTTGTCAAATATAATAAAAACTATTACTCCTGCAGAGATAAACGTTATAAACTATTTTATAGTAAATTTAACTTTTATTTTGAGTGCTGGCAGACATCTGTACATCTAATGGTTTCTGAAATAAAGTTTTCAAAACTCAACCTTATCGTTCGGACAACAATAAATCAATTTATTTTAGGAAATATCATGAAAATTACTATTCCTACGAAGGTAAAAGTCATGAATTACTTTATAGTACGTTAAACTAGCTTTAATTTGAGTGCTAATTGACATCTATATGTCACATAGTTCCTGAGATATAGATTTCTCAAAATAAATTAACTAGCTACTGAGATTTCAGTAGATTTTTATGAAATGTTGCTGTTTAAAAGGCTATATCTCGATAACTATTGGACGTAAATAGCTCTATTAGGGCTCATATTTCAGCAAATTTACTTTTCTTTAAATAATGTTCTTATAGATTTTCTAGTCCTGTTGGTAGTTTTCAAGAAATAGAGCTCCGAATGGAAAATCAATGTTTTAAGGTTTAGAAACAGCTGCCATTTTTTATTCCCCCTACCTATACTTGGCAGACTCATCAGTTTTGACTAGTAATTATATATACAGTTTTCATTAAAATAATCAAAAATTGGGGAGAAATGCTGCCTTTTTTTCTTCCCGGGCGTTGTACTACTATAAACTATCCTGAATATTTAGCATAATGTTTTTAATTTGTAGTGTATAAAAAAATCACTAATATATTTTTCTTATACTTTAGAAAGAGAATAATCGACTGAAATATAATACCATGAAACAAATATATACTTTCTGAGCTACGCGCCAAAAATGCTTTTTTTGTCAATAACTTGATATAAAATAGCAAACCCTGTTATGATAGTTTTAAATAATTTTAGTACCAGTTTTTCGATATTTTTTGTAAAGAGGACGTATTCAGTTCTTATTATTGTGTTCATTTTCGTTCAAATAACCTTTTTATGACGTTTTATTGATGTTTTTAATTGTTTCCCTTATTCCTATTTCGCCAGAAATGTAAAATTTGTGATATATATGGATCTACCATCTATTTCGAATTATCCTCATATTTTTACAGATAGCAGCACTAGTTATGTCATATGTAATGGATTTAAAACCGGATTTTATGGGTAATTATCTTCACTTCTTATGCAAATGAGTAGAGTGTACGGAAAGGAAGAAGTATATTATATATTCACATTATATAATTGCGAATTATTATATGACGTGTTGCTTATCGTGGCCAAGGCGTGAGATACCAAGCCGTCAAAGTCGTAATGCTGTCCCCTCAGCCTATACTGTCCCCTTGGATTAATCTTACAAAAATAATATTTCTACAGAAAATTATAGTTATAAATATAATCTGTAAAACAAAACCGGGCTGTATAGTACAAGAGCTAATACATGGAGTTCGCTGGTAAAAACTAAGTTATTTCACCCTAATTTTTGATTATTATTTTATTTAATTTATTTATTTGATCATGCACATAGTTTGAGTATGCTCATTTTCTTTATCCTTCTGTTTGTATTTATTTTAAGAGATTTATTTGTATTTCCTTTTTTTTCTTCATTTATTTATTTATTTTCCATTCTTTTTTTATTTTATTTTAGTATGAATGTGATCATTCATCACTATTAGCTATTACCCACAACGGTGTGGCAGATTGTAATATCTATCAATAAATAAAGTTTTTTGAATAAAAAAAATTTTTTTAATTACATTGATGAAAATTATGTTTAGTTACTAGTCGAAATTTATGATTCTGCCAAGTATAGTTATGGAAAATAAAAAATGGTGGCTATTTCATAAAGTTAAATAAAATTAATTTTTCATTTGTAGCTCCATATCTTTAATACTACCTGCAATATTAGAAAACCTAATAGGACATCATTTAAAGTAATGTCAATTTACTAACATATGAGACCTAATAGAGCAATTTTCGTTCAATTTTTTTTCAAAAAAATGTTTTTAAAAAAGCAACATATAAAAACGAAATAACGGAAATTCATTAGTTAATGAATTTATTTTTAGAAGAAAATATCTCAGACACTATTAGGCGTACAGATTTCTGCTAGTCTACAATTATTAACCACTATATAGTACCTAAAGCTAGCACTAATTTGAATGCTGATAGACTCTTGGGTATCTAATGATTTACCTGAGATATAGATTTTCTTAAATCAAACATTTTTACCAAACAATCAAAATATTTTGTGACTTCATTTTGAAAAATATCATGAAAACTACTATTCCTGCGAAGAACATCATAAACTACTTTATAGCACATCAAAATAGCTTTAATTTGATTGCTAATAGATATCTGTAAGTCAACTAGTGTTTGAGATATAGATTTCTCTAAATGAATTCACTACCTACTGATTTTTCAGTACATTCTTTATGAAAGCTATATCTCGGGAACTATTGAACGTAAATAGCTCTATTAGGGCTCATATGTTAGCAAATTCACTCTACTTTAAATGATTTTCTCTGAGGTTTTCTTGTGTTGTTGATAATTGTAAGGTATTGACCTCCAAATGAAAAACTATTTTGTTTTTTAACCTTTTGATACAGCCGACATTTTTTATTCTCCCTACCTATACTTGGCAGACTCGTTTGACCAATAATAATACATAGTACTCTTGGATTAGTAATATACTGATTTATTGATCTTTGTGTCTCAAAAACAATAGGACGATGCCTATAAAGTCGAAATTAAGCCATAGATGTGCAATAATAGTGGATTTCAAAATAATTTTACTCTGATTTTATTGCTATTTTTAAAAAATTATTTCTAGTACATAATAAACAATTTAAAAAAAATTATTTTATTTTATTTTATTTGATCATGCACATAGTTTGAGTATGCTCATTTACTTTATCCTTCTGTATATATTTTAAGATGTGCAATAATAGTGGATTTCAAAATAATTTTACTCTGATTTTATTGCTATTTTTAAAAAATTATTTCTAGTACATAATAAACAATTTAAAGAAAAAAAATAATTCCCCGAAATATGCATCTCTTGGAAGATTATAGCCACACATGTGAAATATAATGAAATTCCCTACATTATAAAACTTAAACCATCTGAATTGGACATATTTTAATTTGTACAATGAATGATTTGTATTTTGGATGGGTGTGTATTTTTTAAATATTCTATTCCTACTCTACATTATCCTTTAATAACACTCCATTTGTCCCCGTAGAACAGATTCGCTTCTCTTCTTGAACCATATCTAGACTGACTTAAATTCCTCAGTCGTCGAAGAATTTAATGTGTCTCACATCACACGGAGACACATTAAATTCTTCGACAGTCTCCCTGCTTCCTTCAATCCAGTATTCCAATCTATCACCCCATCCCCCCTTCCTGCGAGGTGGCAGGGCAGGAAAGGTCCCAAAAACCCTATTAACATCACCTCATAGCTCCATCTACTGATGCACCCCAAACCCCCTCCCCCACACTTCTTTTGATTTCAGACTGTTTCTCTTATCATTTCACTATTATCTATTGTCTTTATTATTTGTATTTTTATTTTTATTTATATATTATATGCGATATAACACGAGGAGGCCCCTCACCTCCGGACTCAAATAGTTGCTGAACGGATAGCTCATATGTAAAATTAAATATAACAGGTAACCTTTAAATACCAAAGGTAGTAAAAGGTAAGACACAACACGAATTACTTTTTCTTTCTACACAGTAATGCACTACTAAATCACATTTTATTTCTGTTTTAGAGGGTTCGGAAAAAAAAAAAAAAAACTCATACAAGACTGTAAAGAAAGGGAATTTCTCGTCGATTTCGACTATTACAACACTTACTTGACAGGCGGTCTAAACTTCCAACTAATTAAAAAGACTCATTTATATGACAATAATAAGGTCAATTTGAACTTACAGAGTTGAGCCTTGGGGCTCGACTAACCCTTCGAATTATTCTCGCATCAAATCCTTACAGTCCAAAATCTTCAATGTTCCTTAGCTGTCACAAAAAAAGTAATCCATCAGGACCTCAATGTTACATATGTTTCACAGTTTAATGATTTTCGTATTTAAAGATTAACTTTTTGAACAACCATTACATTACCGAAGACCCTGAGTAAAACTAAACTGTTTAATGGCTACAACATTAAAGCCAAGGTCCTAAGAGTACTGAATGACTGCGGCCTCGGATCTCGGACATGGAAGATGCAGATAGGAGATCCATTAGAGTACAATATTGCCATCAGGAGCGGCGGAGGAGAAGGGAGCGTGAGGGGAACCGCTCAGCCTCCAGTCTCCTCTCTGCGGCCTCCATGTCTGTAGTCCTCTGGCTCTTGTTGTTCTGGGGATCTCCGGTCGCTGCGTCTTCGCCGACCATCATCGTCATTGAGGATGCTCCACGTGAGTCTATGTGCTTTAGGTGGTAGAAAGACTTCTATAGCGATAGCAATAAGATTTTATTTTAACACGAGCAATCCTTCGCTATTGGTATATTATATATATACATTAATTGAACACTATTAAAACTTTGATATCAATTAATATATAGCTGAAGTGATAAGACGGTAACCATAGTAACAGTTAACTTCATTGTATAATCATTAATACTGGTCCGATTTAGATGATTTTTCTTATTCTTTATAATAATTTAATTATCAATGATATTGTCATATATAAACTACATAAAATATAAATAGTATTTAAATAATGACCCTCATTGTGCTTCAATATTAGTACTCTATAGAAACAACTCAGAATAACTGACTCAAAATCATCAAGGTAAGATTTTTTAGGAGTGAAACAAAGTTGATATTCGTTTTTAGCATCGAGAAAACTTTAAATACGAATCTTCGAAAAAAAAAATTAGAAATCAAAATTTTTGACCAAAAATTTTCTTATGAAAAATCGAAAAAGTAGAATTAACTTTAAGTTGATTCAACCAATCTACACCGAACTTGGTAGTGGTTTAGGGCTCTATAAACAGCAACAAAGGACACGAACAGCATCTAATTTAACAAATTATAACTGGAGGTATAAAATAAAGCATTTGAGTAGTTTATGTTTATTTGGAACGAATATTTCGCCATCATAATCTAAATTTTGTTGATGTATGTAAGATTCGTAGGTTAAAATAATCGTAGGAATTGGGCAAAATGCAGAGTTGATTATATGAACAATGGTCACAGGAATTTAAAAACAATCCTTCAAATAAATCAAGGTAAAAAACGTCTTATTTTTAATTTCTTTAAAAAATAGTGTTTGATGGTTTCAGACGACGTTAAAAGTGAATATGAATTGGTTTTTTTTTTAAACAAAAAATGTGAACCTACTTTACTGAAATACTCATTTAGATATTATTTCTTTAATTTTTAGTGAATAAAAAATCAATTTAATATAATTAGTTATATGTTTTGATTATTCTTTGGAATTTTGGGACAAATCGTTTGGCATATAATAACCGTAAAAAAATTGTATACTTTTTGATCTGCGTATCAAAAAGGATTAATTTTGTTAATAACTTCTTTTTAACAACGAAAATCGGCCCAGCCTATAAGCATCCCGGGAAAATCCTTAGATTTAGCAAAAAGCCACATCAAAATCCATAAAGTACATTATGGCAATGCAAAAAATACGAACATACAAATATTCATTTTTATATGTTATATTTCTCTCGTTGTAATTATCGGTTGCACTAATAAATCTTTATGATCGATAATCCTATTGTTTAGTTACTGTAACATGTAACATACTTACTAGAAGGGTGCACGGTGGCCAATTTTGAGCCAAAACCTTTAGTAATTCTACATTGAAAAAAATTAAGGCATTTCCTACAGTTTTGTTCAATTGTACAAATTTAAGACCTCAGGAAAAAAAAAAAAAACAAAAAAAAAACAACCCTAAATTGTTACATTTGATACCTCGAGTTTGGAAAATAATATTTTCAAGTTTCTTTCATCAAAACATTTGTTTTCTAGAGTAGATTAAAGGAAAAATAAAATAAATCTTTTATGTACTAAATAATTAATACTAATATAATAATAATTAATACTAGTAATAATTCAGCACACCAAAAACCTTATATTTAAAAAAAGGTGTTTTTATCTTATATCAATATGAAAGAAATATTCGTAATCCAGAAATATTAAATTTTAGAATTATCCAATTTATTGAAATTAAATAATTACATTTCAGAGCGTTCATATTACATTAAATGATTCAATTATATTGGATTATATTCAATGTTGTATATACTTTACTCAATAACGTCCATCTACTGAGTAAAGTATATTAAAAATAAGTATAATATATATCTAGTCCAAAAATTCATAACAGCATAAACTAAAAACGAGATAAAGAGAATCAAAGCTAGATGTAATTTCGTGGCTTATAAATTTTGATTGGTATTTTTAACAGATTGACACTTTTTTCAGGCGTACTGGATCAAAATTTACTTTTTTTACCATTTTAGTTGTTTAAAAAACCTCTTAGACAAGTCTTCTTAATAATTAAAAAATAACTAGTTAATTAGTTAAGATTAAAGAGCGATTTACTGTTACTTTATTCTGCTCTAAAAAAAAAAAAAACAAGTTAGTGAATAGGATGGTGGACATGTTTCGATTTTTTAAATGTAGACTCAGAAAAAAAATAAAAAAATAAATTTATGAAGGAGATGGTCAGGGATCCGGTCAAAAGAGAACAAAAAATAGTTTACAAATATTTATTTGCCCATGTTTCGCCCCACTTTTTAGGGCTTCATAATGGCTAAAAAAAGAAACGAAACAAGTAAAAATATTTTGAAAATGCAGGATAATAAGGTAGGCTTAGAAATTATGTAAATAGAAATTTAAAAAAAAAAATTTAAAAATAAACAAAAATAAATAAAAACAAGATGTACAATAATAATTATACATAAAAAAATAACATAAATGTTTTTAACATATATTTTTTAACCCTACCAATTAATTTTTTGTATCTTTTTTTCGTACATTGCAAAATTATTTTTAATTGTTTTGTATCTTTTTGAGCCCTGATGAAGGCCTAGTAAGTGGGGCGAAACGTCGACAAATAAATAGTTGTTAACTATTTTTTGTTCCTTTTTGACTCCACCTCCGGCCATCTCCTTCAGATTTGTATGATCATTGATATCATCAATACTAAAAATAATAATTTGATAACTCGATGCTTGAACTTTGATTCGATTAAATTTATAATCTTTTTTTTTTTTAATCTTAAACCTGAAACTAAATTTAATGCACAAATTATCTAGACGAAACACTGGAATCGAAACCGGAATTATAGAGTAAATAGTCCAAGAAAAATTTATAGTTGAACTATAAATTATATAAAAATAATAAAGTACCAGTATTGTTTCACTTTTTTATTTATTATGGCTTCTAACTCAGAATTTTGTAAAATCTTTATTTGTCATCCAAAAATCTATCTGTTTTCAATGCCTGTAGCCACTCTAAATTTTGGATTTGTTTTACACAAAAAACTGAAATCGAAGAATTGGATCCGAACTACTAGAAATCAATATTTGTGCAAAATGCATATTTAGATGCAAATATCATGAAAACTACTACCCCTATGATAAATGATATAAACTACTTTATAATGGATTAGTCTGTCTTTAATTTGTGTAATGGCAGGCATCTCTACGTCCAATGTTTTCTGAGATATAGTTTTTCATAAATAAAATATTTTGTCTAAACAACCCAAAATAAACATTTTGTGAATTAATTTTGTTGAATATCATGAAAACTACTACTCCTACGTAATAAACGTCATAAACTACTTTATAGTGCATTATATTAGCTTTAATTTTAGTGCTAATAGATATCTTTATTTCTCAAAATAAATTTACTAACTTCTGATTTTTAAGTGCATTTTTTTTTTAAATGTTGCTTTTTAAAAAATCTATATCTCGGGTACTATTGCACTTAAATATACTCTACTTTGAATGATGTTCTCTTAGGTTCTCTAGTGTTGTTGCTTCATAGCTACGAAAGAAAAATTAATTTTTTTAACGTTTTAAAATAGCCGCCATTTTGAATTCCCCTACCTATACATGGCAGACTCATCAATTTTGATTAGTAATTATACATACTTTTTTACCCCAGCTCTTGAACTATAACGTATCAAGAGGATTTTGCACCCCTAGTCTATCTCATATTGGATTTCTTCAGCCCATCTTCTGGTCAGAATGCCTGTGTATCAGTACAGTATTGCGTCACTAGCCTCATTCATGGCAGGGCCTGTTCGGGTAAATGGGACTACCGGCTCCGTTCCAGACTATAGCTTCAAATGACAACATGTAATTACGAAAACCTTGGCCTCAGTGACGGAACTGGAAATGTATGCAACCTTACGGTCCTCTTCGTTAGTTTCTTCTTTCATTGCTTCATTTCTTCAAGACGCAGCCATATATATCTATGTACTGTTAGAATATGTATCTATGTACTGCTAGTAAATATATCTATGTACTGCTGAGTAATTAGTACTTTTTTTCCAAGCCCCTAAAATAATAATACATACAAAATAAATAAACAAGTATAATATAAAATATACTGTATTTCCTTTTACTAGAGCAGAGCTCCATTCTAAGAAATGGCTGATGCTATATAATGAAATTGTGTTGGGGGTGCATTGCTGAATTTGTGAGGTGTTGGGGCACACCTCGTTTCAACTAAAAGCAACTAAAAACTAAGGATGATACGTGTCTCTGTCACTTGCATGTCTGGATTTCATTGGCTACACTGATGAAGGTCTTGCCAACGCACTGGTGGGGGCGCTGGTGTTAGTGTTTAGAAGAGTGGATCGGTCAGTGATTGGATAGTGTCAAAGAACTTGACATGCCTCCAACCAATGAACTCTGGTGCGGTGGGTAGATCTAGCAGTTGATGGAGTTCCGAAGGCTTCTTTTTCTTCCACGATCTTGTGCGGACCATCCTTCGCAGTATACTGTCCTGGAATTAGTACTCAGTACCTCCTGTACCATACATCCTAGAAAACCTGCAACTCTTATATATATATATAAATCAACATTTTAATTTATAATTGAATAAATTGATTCTGTTGTTTCAGCATGCTTCAAGAGGATGGTAGTCGGAAGGAGCCTCATAGACAGGTACGTCAAGAGGGCACTCCTCTGCGACTCTTTGAGGTCCTGCGAAGACGCCTGTGAGACCGAAACCAATTTCCAATGCGAAGGATTCAATTTCAAGTGAGTCCAGCCGTTCTTGAATCATATAAATATTTTATTTTCTACTATGATAATGTAATTAGTATTTTACTTGACATTGAATTTCAAACAAATTAGTAATTAAGATTTATGTTCCCTTGACCAGATCAAATGGGTCCAATCATTGACTAGGGTTAGGATAGGGCTAAACTCGGGTCCAGTTTATTGAATATATATTGCAAAATATATCCTTCCAATGTTCGCCTCCACATTTGCCCATCATTGCCAATTATGTATTAGTCACGATATTCTTCCAATACTGATTTTGGAACATAATATGGCAGATTGGACACGAATATGGCACTACCTTCAGTTGCTTATCTGATTTAAATCAGCACACTTCATTTTTTATTCTAAATTAGTAAATAGTGAATAATGACTCCATTGTATTCTAAACTTTTCAATCTTACAATTGCCACCCTTGAATACTTGTCAGAACTTGAGGATTCCGTTGAATTCCACCAAATCACCTTTACCCTTCACCAGAAACCTATAACTTCTTGCCCTGCATTATCTTTTAATAATACTACACTTGTCCCTGTCGAACAGATCCTCTTCCTAGGACCACATCTGGACAAACAACTCACTTGGTATCCTAATATTAGACTGAAAAGAAAGGGAACTGCTCATCGATTTCGACACTTTCTAGACAGACAGTCTAAATTTCCAATTATATTCAAAGACTCATTTATATGACTGTGATATTTAGACTATAATATAAGGCCAAATATTTTAATTTACACAGTTTCCACTGATCGTTAATTTGGACTATTACACTTACACACGGACAAAACTTCCAACTAATTACAAAAAATTCATTTTAGGACCATAATAAAGCCTATCTTAAGGAGTTGAGCTATGGCCTCCACTAAACCATCGAATTCCTCTCGTATCCAGTACAAAATCCTCAATGCTCCTTACTTTGTCATAAATAACGTTATCCATCATGACCTCAATGTGGAAAAATGTTGCCGATTTGGCCTGAGCCAAATTTCAATCCTTCCAGGTAAACTCCACACTACCCAAACTTTCTTCTATATTTCTAGTGATTAAACTAATCATTCAATTAACAAAACACAATTATATACAAAATACCAAATTAAAATATAAAAAATAATGGAAAAAACTTGAATTATGAATAATAATGTTACGAATTTATAATCAATAAATTAATAATAATGAGCTAATGAATTCGTAATAAGGATTGAGTGGAGATAAAAATACGATTACCATATACAATATAAAAAAGAATAGAATATATAATAAGTAATATATCTAATATAAAGAATAAAAGACAGGAAACTGCTCCCCGATTCAGACTATTACTACACTTACTAGACAAACTCTTAAATTCCAACTAGTTACAAAAGATTCATTTATAACACCATACTAAGACCTATAGTGGCTTACTGAGTTGAGCTTTGGGGCTCCACTAAGCCATCGAATTCCTACCGTATTCAATCCTTGATGCTCAATAATTTTTCACAAATCAAGTCATCTAACAGGATCTCGATGTTCCAAATGTTACAGATTCGGCCAGAACCAGACACCAATCCATCCATGATAAACTCCCTAACCACCCAACAAATGTTTCTAATCTTGTTTCTCCTTCATTATCTGATTATGCTTCGAATCTTCTGAAAAGAACATGGCCCCGAGATCTTCTACTCTGGAAGTACTTATAGGAGTTCTATCAATGAGTAGATTCTGCATAAGAATGAAAAATATCATTGTATAAAAACCGCATTTACTTGAATATATATTTAATACAGTTGTATTATAAATATATTTATTTTTCCAAAAAATAACTTAAAATATACAGCTTGCTAACCATAAATGTACTTGATTTACCATTCTTAAATAAACAATACGTGAGAGAAAAATTATAACACTTAGAGGAACTGTTTACGGTCTGTCTGCTCACCAACTGCATGACCAACAATGAAAATTGCTGTGCACACACAAGCGGAAAATGATGAGTTTATTTTTTACCCATAAAGTATTTCATCATTACTTACTTTCCTTTGATTATTTTACTACTGATGTTTATTGTATTATTTTATTACATCTTAGATATTTTCTCTCATATACATTGCTTTCGAAGATAAGGAAACATTGTATTTATGGAAAAAATGTTTGTGCTCCAAATCGAAAAAATTTTATTGCATTTTACGCAATAGAAATCAAGGAACAGATTTAGCTCTGCGTTATTTACATAATCGATCGAACCGATAATTCGATGTTCTTGAAATATTTTGGTATCATGCTGATTAGTATCTAGTTGGTCTTGCATCGTTTTCTACCTCTGTGAAGCTGGCCTCTTGTCCTCTACATTTTTTAAAGTCCTGATTGCCCCCTAAGAGTTCTAGTGTTCTCAATTATTTACAGAAATAGTTCTGTTAACAAAACATAAATGATGCTATTCAATGATAACATTACATTTCGTACAACTTTGATACCCTATATCTCTTTTGCTATCAACTTTAGCACATTGATTACTTTGGATATTTTTAGAACTCTTATTTTTATTTTATCATAATTTTAAAATAAAATTTCATACTGAAAAATAAAAATTCTTTGAGTCCTGGTAGCTCCTTTAAGAGTTCTAGAGTTTTCAACAATTTTAAGAAACATTTCGTTACGTTCTCTTCAGAATTCGTTCTGTGCTTCAGCTTACTCTTGTACAAACTTATTTTTGAAATTAATATGACACCTATATTTTGAAAAAGACTCGCCTTTTTTTCCCAATTAAAGTTGAGGAATAGTGTAAAAATTGTCTAGTATTTCGAATTATTCCGTTTTTTCAAAGGGTGATATCTCTATATATCACAATGTCCAGGAAATTGAACTACTCTTAAAACTTCAACCATTCTTCGATCAATCAATAATAATCAATATGAACACGTTTCGAACTCTTTATATTTTCAAATCAATCTGTGTATAAATCTTCTGACTTATTAATAATTGTTGAAACCCCTTCATAAAGATTATCGATGATCTGTGATTGAAAAAGTTTTAAGGGTGGTTTAATTTCCCATAAATTGTGATACATAGAAACGAGCGTAACCCAGCAGCGAGGGGCAGAGGGGGCAGTTGATCACTCTCTAAATATGAAAAAATATCAATTTAAAAAATTTTATATATCATTAGGAGATTATCATATTATTAAATACCAGAAGATCTGGATAGTAATTATAACCATCTGTTGGTCTTACTAATTTCATAGTATAAATATATAGTCTTTTTCCGCCCTGCCTAGCTGTCATAAAACTGAGTACTATAGCCATCTGGCATATGACACTCCAGTCCAAACCACGAGTCGACTGTTGGTGTTCCACAAGGAAGAATGTTCAGACTCTTCTCTGATTGCTTCCTTTCGCATGTAGTCTCTTCTTATTTCCTCTATTATCTTCCCTAGGAATCTCATTTGCTCAGTAGTAGTTCTGCAAAAGTTTATTTCGAGAGCCGTTCAATGCTCGCTTACACAATGTAATGAAACCGGACAAGAAAACTGTTTTGAAGATTACTATTCAGTTCGTTCCGTCAATTCGTTTATAACCAATTTTTTTTTCTTTACCACATAAATTTACTTTTAGTTTGATTAATGTTCTTTTTTTTCAATGTATTTTTCTTTCTATTCATTTACTCCTCTCTGAAGATTATCTAAAATTCCTGTTATGAGGTGTAATTATAACTTGGACTAATACGGAGGACGTTTTAGTGTTCTTAGTGTCTGGTACCCTTTTAAAGATTTTTCCCATAAATACCATTAGCAATAGTGGGCTCAAGCTCTCCATAACTAAAAATATAACATTGTACAAAATCTAATAATATGTAAAATATTTAACACAATGAAATTTGAATTTGTCACATCATTTTTTTTTTTCTAATTTGTATTTTCTTGTTTAGGTTTGATCGGGACGGAAAAGAAAACCGCTGTCAGTTGACTGATACAAAAAGTTCCAAACTAGATGTCACATCAGATTTTAATCCTGATCCGAGTTACGACTACTACGAAAGAGACTACAGCGGTCCTAGTCGTTGTTTCTACCGTCCAGGTCCTTATGGTGGAGGACCCTATGGTGGATACGACTACGGAGGACGTCCAGGTGGTGGTTATACAGGCCCAGGCTACACCGGAGGACGACCAGGTCCAGGTTATTCAGGAGGTCGACCCGGCCCAGGCTATTCAGGAGGTCCACCAGGTCCTGGCTATGCTGGGGGTCGACCGGGAGGAGGATATCCGGATGGTGGTGGATATCCAGCTGGCCGCCCTGACGGTGGATACCCAGACGATCGGCCAGGTGGTGGATATCCCGTTGATCGGCCTGATGATAGATACCCCCATGGATACCCGGGAGGAGGTAGACCAGGTGGCGGCCGCCCTGGTGGGCTGTACCCAGATGTCTACAGACCCGGAGGTTATCCTGACGGAGGCCGGCCCGTAGTAGAATACGGTCGACCACCATCGCCTAACAGATACGGAGACCGGTACCCCAACAACAACGCCTTAGAGCCGCCTCAAGACAACGGTTATCAGTATGGTGGAGGTGCTTACGAGCTTGGTAGCGGAGGGGGCTTGCCAGATGGTATGCACACAAGAGCCAATAAGGTAGGCCAACGCTGTGTGGCCTGCCTTCCTCTTGCACAGCGGCCCTCTTGTAGTTTGCATGTACTAATGTGTCTTATGTTCCGTAGAGTGCTTCCTGCGGTCCCGGACCGGGTTCAAGTTGGCCAGGGGCGTCGTACTTGTCGCGCTGACGGTCCCTTCCGTGTACGACTGCGAAACTGAGTGTGTCAATGAAAAGAAGTTCCAGTGCAACATGTTCAGTTTCAGGTACCAACTTTTCCTTTTTCTCTGTTGAAGAAGTCAGAATGGTATCCATGACATCAGTGTATTATTGGGAAACACATCTTATCTTTTTTTCATGTTTATTCATTTATCTTTTCCAAAATATTTTGTTGACTTTTTTTCTATTCTAAATCTAAAATATGTGACAGGTACTCATTGAGCCCATCCGTGCCCGGCCACAATTGCCAGCTCGGCAGCCGATCTCCCACTCAAGTGGACATCTACAATGACATCCTCCCTGATCGAGATTACGACCTCTACGAGAGGAACCCCAACAGCAAACCCGACTGCCAACCTAAGAAATATTGGGGCTCTGGTACATATTTTAAGCTATATACTCTATAATAATAAGTAAAAATTTCGTTTCAGTTCCAAGTCTAACCATATTCGGAACCAAACTTATCTATATATTTAAATAATAAATTCTATAACACGATCGAATTTCTATTTTTCAGATTTTGTTCTGAATTTAGTTTTCGATTTTTTTTTTTTTGCCTAGTAAGCATTGAAACGCGTGTATCAACTCATTAACTTCATGAGGTAGCCATAGATCTACTTTTCTTGCTTTACCAATGATCCTTAAGAAACCATCGAAACACTTATATTCAGTTGTGATGCGAGTCCTTTAACAGTTTGGCAAGGATTTTCTTCTACAGTATGCCCTTAGGCTCTTCTATTCATCGTCATCAACTGCTGGTCGAGGCTTCTAATTTTAAAAATTTCCTATCCATCTATATTTATACTTCCTCAACTTAAGCTTATTATTTTTTTGCACATTTTCTTACTTTCTTTATATATTTATTCTAATGTTCTATCACCTCTCGCAATGTTTGTATCTTGTTTTCATTTAGCCGTGACGAAGCCTTGCAAAGTGGGGCGAAACGTTAATATTAAATATTTTCTCCTCTGGGTTGGTTGTCCAAATCTGTGTCACGAGCAAATCATTTTTGATACCACCGGCGAATGGTCCGGTCGTTGTAACGCCGAGGTAATGTTCTTTGCAGCTTGGACTGCCGACTGTCCAGATCGCAAAATGATCACTTCCACCCCTCGGGTTCCCACCCAATCATATTTAATCAATATAAACTTCCATTAATAATATGACATTCATATGAATTTATTTGCAAGCATTTATCCTTTATACATCTTAACACCTGAAACTCCTGGATGATATATAAGACTGCTTTGAAGAAACTAATTTCCCTACACGATAAGGGCTGGTTCCCGTTGAAGCTAACTGTTCTAGGGAACAATGGACGAGGTGGATGGCCACAAGGTTGTTCCCAGATTCCATCTGCAGAATTTACAAACAGAACGTCCCTATCGCTACAGATCTCATGCTAATTAGCCAATTGGGGCCTTGATCCGTGAGGAAGTCGTCTGCTATGCATCTGGGTCAGCTTTTGACTCTTGTGGTTGTCTCGATCATATTATATACAATTGTTTTCGTTTTAAAATATAGATCAATCCGTTCTCACCGATTTTGATGATTCCACATTGAAAAAATCGGGTGTGATGCGAGCATCATACGACTCTTACATTATCACACTGGAAAGCTAGAATTTAAAACATTAAATACTTATCGGAAGAAGATAGCTGACCGTATGAATTATGTTCTAGTAAGATAGTCCGGGTGGCGTCAAAAAGGAACAAAATATTAGAAAAAAAACTACTTAATGTTAATCAAAGTTTCGCCCTACTTTGCAGGGCTAAATTAAAACAAGATAATCACATTGTAAGATATGACAGAACATCAGAATGAAAATACAAAGAAACTAAGAAAATATTGTAGGTAGAGTAAATATGGCAAAGGTAAGGCCACATATCTGTTTACCATTCACACCTTTTTACCATATTTGTAACTTTTTCTAATAATTATTAGTCTATGATTTATTATTCTTATTCTTTATTTACAGTTTTATCACATTTGACTTTATTTATTAGTTATTAGTTTCCTATCCACCTGTAATTATACTTCCTCAAGCTTATTTTTTTTCTTAATATTTTTTTGCACATTTTCTGATTTTCTTTGTATATTTATTCTAATGTTCTATCACCTCGCACAATGTTTGTATCTTGTTTTCATTTAGTTCTGACAAAGTCCTATTAAGTGGGGAAAAACGTTGGTTAATATTAATTACCTTATCAATGCCACCATGCGTAGGCAAGGGGGAGACGCGGCCCCCCCCCTAAATTTTTGGGACCCTAGGAAAACAAAATTTAGAAAATAGTGAACTTGTTTCATACTTCATTTTTTTTGGAAACATGATATAATTAGTAAGATAGCATTGTTAAGTTGACATCTTCACGCATCACAAGATTACAACCACACCTTTGAAGGGACAAGATGGATACACATCGATTTTTTGGTAAACAAGGTAACATTCAATGAGCGCAATTATTCGTCATATACTTATCTCTAAAAATAATGGGAAATCGAATAAAAAAGAACCTTTTTTAGATTCCATTTTTCCTATTATAACTTAACAGTTTGCCATTTTAATTATCTTAGAATGTTTGTTTAGAATAAATTAAAGAAGGCAACCATCGTAAAAGAGGTGGTAAATATTTTTGCTAGCAATCCCAGAAGGCTGATCCCCTTATAGCAAACCTCTTCATCACCTCTTTTATTTTTGTATTTATTGTATGTATTTTATATATGTACAATAATTAAGTGTATGCTCGATTTTCAATAATTTATTGTGATAATAGCTAATCAAAATTTAAAAAGTAATGAATGAATTTTATGAAGTAGCTATAAAATGGTGGAGTATATCTTGGAATGCGGAATTCCATATCTTTCTTTTACCAAATGTTTCCGAATGAATTATATATGTATGTAATGGGGTAAGGCCTACTCCACTCTTGGTAAAATTCTGCCTACACCCATGACTGCCACCCGGACTATTTTCCTACAATTAAATTTTTACTTTTCTGTTGCTATAAAAATTCGTAATTTATGGTTTCTGCAGATGTGAATAACGAATATCAATTTTCTTGCAAAGAATACATTTTAACAAATCATAATAAAGCCGTGTACATATAACTGTCATTACAAATATATAAATACTTTCATAATTATTCATTTTGTGTTTCTGTTAACAATAAGTTAACGAGGTTACGAAAAATACTGTTAATAATGCGAAATTGTCAATTACTTTCAATATACAAAATTTAAAAAAAGATACTTTAGAGGAAGAGTTTTTGAAATTTCGGAATTTAAGCCCAGTTATACATAATATCTTAATAGTTATTAAACGATAATAAGACTTAGCAGGTATCAAAGATATTTGATTATACATAGATGTACAGAGTTTAATCAAAATCATTTGAGCCGTTTTAGTAAAGATCGATTCTATAAAATGGCATTTCCGGCCATTCGATTTTATCACAAAGGTTGCTGTAACATCTTAGAGAAATACAAATCTTAAGAGACACATTTATTTGGACACAGATGATTTCAAAAAGTGTATTTCCATCGAAAACTTCCCTGTTCTTTTAAGATTTGGTTACGATACAGTTACAGTTCACCCCAAGAGATGATCGGAACTCGAAAACTGGAATGTAAACTGAAAACTAGAAATATTTCATGAATGCAATACTCTTCATTCGATATATTTCATATATAAGTACGTGAAAGTAAAAAATCGAAACATATACAAACATTTATCAAATGCAGACCGCCGTCAGTGAACATGCTAAAAGTCTTAAAATATTGGTGAAGAGCCCAAGATTCTCATTTCCTTGAACTTAAATAAAATGTTAAATGATGAACAGAATGGCTGGCTGCTATCTTCAGATTAGGGTCAAACTTTAAAAATTTCTGATATAAATTTTGATTTTTGCCTTTTAAATCTTGATATGTAATATATATGTGGTAATCAAAAAAACAAAAACAACTAGTTACATTTTTAGTTCTAATGGAATTATTTGGAGGTAAAGAGAAAAAATCAAATTATTAAAGAAGTGCATACTTGTACATTTTTTTTTTTTAAATTTACACCTTACATCTTTATTACTGAATATTTACCTGAGGAAGAGAAATGCTTTATTTGTTCATGCTGCTCAAATACATTGGGCTGCTAAAGCACACATCCATAACTGGATATATATGTATATACTACAATAGATTAAAATTTTACATTTTTCAAACAATAATTATCTATCTAAATATTATACACTTCAAATACAATTTTTCTTTCTTGACAAATTTTTTTTCCTATAAATATATTTGTTTTCCTCCTTTTCATAGAAAGCCAAATAATAATTTACCAATTCGTTCAATACACTATTCTCCATAATTCACTCCTTCATATCCCTCCTCTCCAAAAATCCGCAACACACATTTGATCAGTTATGCAAATTAACAGATATTAAATTAACTTAATAAAGAAATGAAGTATGTAATAAATGCATAATATTCTTTATTACTTATCCAATTTTCATTTAATCTAGAAACTTTTTTTATCTATTTTTTAAATTTAATAATTACCTAACTTTACCTGTATATTAATTATTTTAGCTTTCAATAAGTATTATTGTTAACTTGAATTACAGAAATGAAGAAAAAAGAAAGAGCAGTGATTATATTAAAAACCAATTTGAACCAGATTCATACTTAAGTTTTAGTTTTTTTTTTTACAGAATGCTTTGAAAGAGTGCGTAGCGGACTCAAATTGAAAGGGGCGATGGTTAAGTATGCGATGAAAGTGGCCAGTCTAAGTGAATGTGAGACAGCTTGCCTCTATGTGCCCTACTTTACCTGCAGAGCCTTCAGCTATAGGTAAATCACATGATCCATTACTGTTTGTTAAATATAACAAAATTGTTTTCCAACTAAATATCGCATAATAAACTTAAAAAAAAATTATCCTAATTATACAATTGATACCTATTGGCTACATTTAGTATCTTCAGAAGCTGAAGTAACTTTAATTCCACCAAAAATAAATTCATCCAGAATTTATTTGCTTATCAAAAAAATATTTTAAGATGATACCGTGTATATATATTAAATAGAAATGTTAGGAATATTCTATCTTATTGATTAATTGAAATTATAGAAAAATCCTTGATTAATAATCAAAACAAAAATTTAATGAATGGAATATGGTCCGGGTGCAGTCAAATAAAACTCAAATAGTAATGACTATTTTAATTGAGCCAACGTTTCACCCCACGTTGCAGGGCTTCTTCAGGGCTAAAAAGATACAAACAATTGACATAGTTACAAAAAAAAAAAGTGGAAAATAACAGGGGTATACAATGAAAAGTAAAATTTAATAAGAAAACTTAAAGGTTGTAAACAGAAATATTAAAGAAAGTACAATGTATAATATTTCTTCTCTTATTTTATCTCTTATCTTTCTGTTACTATTACCATTTTCATTTACTGTTTACAACCTTTAATTTTTCTTATTAAATTTTACTTTTCATTGTATACCCCTGTTATTTTCCACTTATTTATTTATTTTTTTTATAGTTATTTATTTGACCACACCCAGACCATATTCCATTCATTGATATTCCCACGGTCAATCAACAATCTTCCAGTATAAAACAAAAATTTGAATAAAAAAAAAAGAATAAAGTATAGTTACAATACTTATATTTTTATAGTTTATATTTAAACAATACTTATATTTTAACAATGCTTATAGTTTATTTTTAATAAAAGTAAAAATATTCAAAGGGTATAAAATCATAGCTTAAATTTAACAAAGAAAACTCATCCAGGTATAAATAAATAAATTTTTCGATTACTTCCTTCTTCCACATTTGGCAATGATGAAAAAAACAATATTAAAGTATAAATTAAAGGGAAAAAAACACATATAACTGAATGAATGTAGCAAAAGTTTAAAACGTCTGGAAAAAGCTGTCAGTCTTATCTTAATCCATACCATGATTTGGTAAAAAAAATCAATTGATTCATAAATTTATGATCAATGAAAATTAATGAAAAATTTTAAATTGAAAATTAATCAATAATGAAGAATAAAAAATATGTTATTTTTTAAAACATTAAATGAAGAATAAAGAAATAATTGAGGCTTTGTAAAAGTATATCATATTTTTTGTAAAATATATCTATTATATTTTATTTATCTTCATTAACTTTTTATTATTAACTCATAAAATTTAGAAGAAATAATATTTCTCTTTGCCTTTACTTTTCTTTTTATTTAAACTACTCATATGCTAATGCTAAAAAAATGGTTATCTTTATGCTGATGTAAAAAGATTTGGAAATTATACCTGTTATAAAATAGAAAATTAAGTAATTTGATAATTATATAAAAAAAAAAGAAAAGAAGTTCCCATGATTTAAATACTGATGAAAAATGAATGAAACTGTATGTTTTATTGATAAAAAAAAAAAAAAAAGAACATAAGATTTCTAAAAGAAAACCTGAAAAATACATTTGGATTTTATTTTTATGAATATATCGAAACATAGTGTAAAGTGGAAATAAAATTGTAATGTTTTATGATCAGTAGAAATGATAATGATTATTTTAATTAATCTTTGTCGATTAAAATGATAGGATGATGTGATTACCCAAATAGATATAATTTTATTTTCAATGAATTGAATTTTCAAATCCTAAATACTTTACATATTATTTATTCCTTTATGTAATTATAAAACAATCTTTCATTATCTAATAAACAAAATTTATGCCCAACAAGTCAATAACAATTTTCATTTATATAAAAATAAAAAAAAAAAGATGAAAAATGAATGATTCTCATTAGCAAAAAAATAACTAGCTAGTTACTTTATTAAAAAAAATTCATTGGTCTATTTCTGTCCAAAATATCTCAATAAACACAAATTATTTCTTATAAAAATGCATTGATATTAAAAGGTCCATACACTTTGTAATTTTATTAAGGATTACAAAAAATAAAACAAAGCCTACATGCAAAATAATAATTGATTCTGTAACAGATATGGGCCTCCTGTGATTGGCGAGAGCGATGAGAACTGCCTCCTCACCGACCTACCAATTCCAGAAATGAATGGCCAAACTCACCTGAGTATTGACCCAGAATGTGAACTATATCATAGAGGCAGTTATGGTCACGGTTGCGAAATCAGCAGATACCCAGATAGGGGTCAACTTCCACCAATAACAATAGGTAATGTATCAAACAATACGAAATAAGAGTACATAGTTTGCAGAGTTTATAGCCATCCTTGACAGTATATATAATTAAGTTATATTTACATACTTAATTAATTCTGAGAAAGATTTTTTATATTTATAAAATGCCAATGATAATAATTTAAAATTGTTTTTATGCTTTAGTTTTAAAATTTATCCATACCAAAATCCAAAGTTAAGGAATTCAGCTCTTATAAGTATAGATGGACTTCTAATAATAATATTGACAACTATATAAACAGCCAACACCGAATTATATAAGAATTGAAAGGCATTCATAGCTTTAGATATGGAGGGAGGATATTTTGATATTGAAGGAGGAGTGAAACTAGGGTGCCATAATCCCTGAAATTTGTTTGTTTTTTATATTAAATCAGTTTATTTAAATTTCTTACCTATTTATTTTATTTAAGTTTGTCAAAATAAATGTTCTTTACTTTTGAAGCTATGACCAAAACTTTTTAATCATTATACCAGCAGTTATAATTAAAGATAATGAAAAAAGTGGCCAAAATTTGATTTACTGAAACAACAAAATTGTAATATTTTCAAAAAATTCATCTGAATATCTATATCTGATATTTATATCGCGAGAAATTTGGTTCAAATAATGTAGTTTGGTTGTTTACAACGTTTATTTTTTGTAGATTTTTATCAATTTTCATTTTTATCATTCAAAAGCCGATTCAATCATGGTTTATTTACTTAATTTTATATCACTGTATTTGTTCCTACATCAAAAATAATGATGAATTTAGTGATATTTATAGCAATGTAAATACATTTCTGAATGTATTACATCCAAACTTGCTAAAATGCATCTACCTATTCTACTAATTATGTGATTTATTTATTTTATTAACATAATTAGCTAGTAAGAAATGTTTAGTTGTGTTTTGTCCTTGACATCACAAAGAAACTGAAATGCAATAACGTGGAAAAGATAGAAGTTTGTTACTCTCCTTTATTTAATAAAATGTGACTCTGAACATTTGTTTAAAGTCCACTTCAATTGTTTTATGCATTTATAATATTATAATTATTTAACATCTATCTTTATTAGCTGGGATTCTTAAATCATCTAAATATGCTATAGTGACTATTTTAAAATAAATTATCTAAAGATTAAAATATCTTAATCTTAACATTTATTCTAGGTGCTCCTGGAAGACCTCAACCACCTTCGGGTGATCCCTATGGACCAGCAAATGAGATCCCAAGCACATATTTGCCTCCTGGGAAGACACCACCAAGCTACTACCCTCAACAGAAACCTGCTCAAGGCTATCTACCACCCCAAAGACCTGGCATCGGCTACGTACCACCTGAACGGCCCAATGGCTACATTTCACCCCAAACCCCACAGCAGTCATATCCAGACCACAGTTTTCCCCACAAACACTATCCACCTAAATATGATGGAGCATACCCGCCAGCAAGAAAACCAGATGGCTACTTACCACCTAAGAAATATGATGGGTATTACCCGCCTTCTCGGTATGATGGATATCAACCTCCTCGTGGACCTGTGAATGGACAAGGTCAGGGCTATGGTTATGGCCAGAGGCCAGGTGAAACCTATTTGCCACCAGGAAAATACGGCATTGACACAAAACCAAGACCAAGGCCATCAGATCAGTGTAAGTAAGAAAAATATACCGAAAACAGTGATACATCTTTGGATTATAATCAAAATTTTGAAATATGTGCTATATTTGTGCCACAATTTGTTATTTAATTGTACAATATATTGAAATATACATTTTTTAAATAAACTTCAGTCTTGAGGAGCTCATTTCTTTAACCCTATCTATCACATAAAATATTTCAAACAATAGAAAAGTGATTGGGGAATGAGAAAAAATAAATAAACCAATTAATAACAAAGATAAATTCATAAATATATATTTTTTTAAATCTTCATTTATTGCCTTAAAGTTTACTAAGAAAAATTAATACTAATAAAAAATATTATTATGCATTAAAATATTATTTGATTCACATCTTTACAAGAATATTAAATGTTTTTCAGAAAGAGGAAATGAGCTTCTCATCAATAAATTTAAATTTAGATATTTAACAATCAATAAGTAACACATCAGGGAAAAATTCTATAACATAAAACACAGAAAAGAGAAAAAAGTTGAAAAGATTGCCATGAAGAATTAAATTTTACATCACATTTAAAAATCTTTTGTTTCTAACATAGTAACTACAAATCAGAATTTTCTATGAAATAAACATTCAAAGTGACTGAATTTGGAAGGTTATGATTTTGACAGACTTCTAGAAGCGAGAAAATTCTGAAATCTGTACCTCAGCTTCCTTAGAGTATAAGTAGGACAACAAGCTACTAGTTTACACTGTGTATTTACTGATAGCTATGTACTTAATTCTTTTTTCTTTTTTGTTGAAGCTTTTTTTTTATGGGAATGCTGAAAGGCTTTGCACCATTTTCCAACATTCATTACATATCATTCATGTCAAAACCTGGGAATCAATAAAAGTATGTCTTCTTCAAAGAAAATAACCGCCAAAAATATTTAACAATTAAATTTTTTTTTTTTAATTCTTTGAAAAGAAATGATTTTCTTTTTAAGCTTAATATAAATTTATCTCTTGAAATAAAAATAAATTATAATATAAAAAAATATACCCGAACAGAAACATGTATTCAATAATAATCTAGAGAAATATTAAGAATATATATTTTTTTAATTGATTTACAGACAGGTTTACTGATGCGAAGTCTTTACAATTTTCGGTGAAAAGTTACCAGCAGAAAATTTTTTATAATTATTAAATTACGTATAAAATTTGAACATTTTAGTTACCACACATACCTTTATACTCCGAAGAGAGGAAACAAAAATTTGAAACATGTTGTTTAACAGAGAAAGAAAGAAAAATATTAGAAGACCTATAATTAGATTGAATTTCGCAACTACCAATCTGAAGATATATTTCTCTTCTCTTCCTTCCAGCCCTTTTGCACTAGTTTTGTTCATAAATGTATTCAGACATAGTGTAAAATTCATTTTCTGAATACTTCAAAAAACTGATTTATTTTTCTATATCTCCCTTCAAAAATTTAAAAAAAATCTATCATTTCCATTATTCCAAATTTTTTTCCTGAAATTAGCATAAGTTTTTATCAAAAAAAGGTTTAAACAGATTTATTTGAAAAACAAAATCTTTGAGAAAGGTGTAATTGCATAATTATAATCTGGGAATATCCATTTTATGAATATGACAATATTTTTCTTGCTAATCTTAGGTGTTTTCATATACTGACAAAATGAAAACATTGTAATTAGAAGATTATAGAAAAATTTCAATGTTAGATTTTAAAAAAAAAAATTGTTTATCTGTGAAAATTATAGTGAAATCAAATAAAAAATAAAGTTTCATATAACTTTAATTTGAAATAATAAGTAACTAAAAAATTATTTAAAAATAGCCGATACTAAATCCATGCTTTATTAATATAATAGAGGACTATTAATGCTTTTATTATAGACAAAAATGCCTTGCGTGATCAGTAATTTTCTATTATTTATATACATTTTGTCAGAGTTTACTGTACCATTTGTACCACTTTGCACTGGTTTGAATCCAGGTTAGGTGGGATGACATTTATTTTGTGGTTTGATCTTTCCAACTTGACAAGAATAGGTTGGTAACCTGCAGGATAACTATGTTATATGCCCATTAACTATTCTTGGATAAATACACATAATCTTAATTTATCATTGCCATTTAAATAAAATTCATCATTAGAATAAATAAGTAGTTGCATGTACCAATTTTGATATAATTTTTTTTTTTCGTCTCATTCTTTCAATTGTCTTCAAATTTCGGTTGAACACTTTATGAAGAGTACACAATTGTTCCATTCTTCAGTGTGCTACATACGCTACAGTAGTCCTGCTAGACTTCTACCTTCAGCCATAAAGAATGCACTCTGGGTTCCTGGAGAGGTAGATTGCAAAGAAGAGTGCACCAGGGCGAGGGAGCGAACCAAGTTCAGGTGTGCCACGATCAGCTACAAGTATGTACCTCAAGTTTGTAAAATAATCCATTATGATTCTTTTTAGTCGCTATTAGCTTCTAGAACCATTACTGACAGTTTGTTAAGCCATATGTATTATAACAATATCTTTGTCTAATCTCTTAGTATACCTTGTTATTATAGCATTCACTTATAGGTAGCCTGGGATTAAGTTATCTATAATTTGTTGAACTATTGAAGAATGAGCTAGTAAGGTTAACTTAGTTTTATTTGTGATTTAGAATTCACAATTTTCTTATTGATATAAGTCAAAACAGTTCACAGAGAATGGTTAGACCCCATTCAATATTTGAAAATTGATAAAAAGTATAACTACAAGGAATTCAGGGACTCAGTTTCATTTTTCAGTACATAGTTACAAGTGAGAGAAGTATTATATTATAGTAAGCTAAGTCAGCCTTAGTTTTATTTCTAAATTTGCAGCTACTGAGATAAACAACGAACCCAGTTCATCATGGAATGAGAGGACTCCACTCAATTTATTAGACTGTACCACAATTTAAAAATTATCAGATTTTAAATTTAAATTTAAATTAAATTGTGGTTGCTTTTTGGTAACCTTACCAGCTTGGGGATAATCTATAGAGGGCCTACAGTAGAGAAAGTAATCCCTGTCTTCGGCAATTTGAAACAATGCATTTCAAAATCAAATCAAAATTGTTTTCCTTTTTTGTCAGATGTACCTCTTTTTAAGGAGAGATGCATACCATTAGGTTTCCACTGGTTTTATGTCATTTAATTTTTTTTTATTATTTCAGGATTAGGTAATAACATTTAATTGAGTGAAATTTCTATTAATTAAATAATATAGCGCTTTTATTCACCAGTGCCCATTCATAAATTCATACTCTAGAAGAGCAATTATTGGTTTATGATAGCTGAAGTAAAATACAAATAATTTAGAGGGTAAATTTACTAAATAACAAAAGGTTAGGGTGACTGGTAGTAGATGTAGACTGTTTAGTTATTTAGTGGTATTTGTCTTTAAAATAAACGCCATTTTAAAAATTATTTTTGCCCAAGCCACTTACTACAGTGTAAGGGTTGAAGGGTCAACCCCACACAAGCCGTGTAATGAGATAAACTGCTACACAGACGGATCCTTATAGGAGCAGGAATATGGAGGATGGATAAACCTAATCAAGGCATATCCATTTCATTAGGAAAACACACCACAATGTTTCAGGCTGAGGTGTTTGCAATAAATGTCTGTGCCCAGAATTTAATAAAAGAGGGCATGAGGGAAAGGCTAATTACGATCTACACAGACAGTCAGGCAGGCATCTATACACTGGATAACTATGCAACCCGCTCCAAATTGGTGGAGGAGTGTAAGGCTAACCTGAACTCTCTCTCCTTGGCCAACAAGGTGCGGGTGGAATGGGTGCCTGGACATAAAGGCATTAAAGAAAATGAGCGAGCGGACTACCTAGCAAGCAAAGGATCTGAGTATGTTCCTCTCACACCTGACCCCATATGTGGAATTAGTCTCAGCCATGCGAAGAGGCATATCAAAAAGATTGCTGAGAGCAAGGCTGGGTTACTCTGGAGAAATACCAAAGGGATGGAACAATCAAAAATGTTTCTCAAAGGACCCTGCCCGAAAAGAAGTAACTGCCTTCTTAATATGGATAGGAGTATCTTAAGATGGGTGACAGGTCTATACACAGGACACTGTCAGCTAAACAAGCATCTCTATAAAATGAGACTGATAGAGTCCCCTACCTGCAGGTTTTGCAGAAAGGAGGAAGAGACTGCCTATCACATCATGTGCAAATGTGATGCAGTGGCAAGAACACGATTCCTCATCTTTGGTAAGGATCCCATCTTGAATCCCAAACTTTGTGAAACAGTGGATCCTTATACAGTATCCTGATTTGCAAAGGCAATTGGCCTGTTTTGAGCAGAGGAGGGACGGTGTTCAATAGGCCCTCTGTTGCCGTGGTGCTTCTTGGCCGGAAAAAAAAAAAAAAGTATGTCAACAAATTTTTTATTTATGAAAAATGCAAATCATGTTCGTTTTTAGCGTCGTCTAAAACCCTCAAATTTCACTTTTCAAAGAAATTAAAAATTACAAATTTTTCACCTTGATTTATTTGAAGGATTTTATTTTTATTCTGGTGACCATTGTTCATATAATTGTTATTAACGCCTCGGCATTAACAACAGGAACGTAGGAATTGGATAAAATTATCTAATTCCTACATTCCTAGAACCGTGATAAGCTGAATGTCTTCTCTTTTAACCAACATTAACAAAATTTTGGTTTAATGTCCTTATAAGGGCTAAATATTAGTTTCAAATAAAGAAGAACTTTTCAAACGTTTTGTTTTATATCTTCGTTTCTAATTTGTTTAATTTGATCCGGTTTGTGCCCTAAACCACTCCCAAGTTTGATGTAGATTGCTTTAATTTTGTTGAAGTTAGTTCTACTTTTTTATTTTTCAAAAGGAACCAAAGGCCAGTAATGTAAAACTAATTTTTGGGCCAACAATTGTATTTTAAGATTTTTCTCGAAAATTCGTATTAGGAGTATCTAGAGGTGCTAAAACCTAATATCAACTTCGTTTCATTCCTAAAAATTCGTTTACCACAACTTGATAGGTCAGTCATTCTGAATTTTTTCAAAATAGTACCAATATTGAAGCACATTAAGGGCTATAATGTAAAAACTATTTATAAATGGAATATGGTCCGGGTGCGGTCAAATTAAACTCAAATGAAACGTAAAAATTAAGTATACTTGTGTCTATTATAAACTATTACTACTGCCTATTATAAATTATTACTATTGCATAGTATAAATAGACTAGTGCCTATTTTTACGTTTCATTGTATACCCTTGTAATTTTCCATTTACTTATGTTAAGTGGTTGTATCTTTTTTAACCTGTGGGGCGAAACGTTGGCTCAAATAAAAATATTACATAATATTACTATTTGAGTTTAATTTGACCGCACCCAGACCATATTATTCCATTTGATACACACGGTCGATCAGAAATTTTCTGAAAAATACTTATATTTTATGTATTACATATGTATGCCATATCATAGGTTTATCATATTACCTAAAATAATAAAAAACTTAACTAAATCGAACCAGTATTATTAAACATTGACGTTATCTGTCACCATTTATGTTACTATAGTTACCGTCTTATCACTTCACCTCTTTATTAATTGATAACAAAGGTTTAATAATATTCAATTAAGTATACACTTCCTCGAATATACCAATAGCGAGGCATTTGCCAGGTTTGCTAGTCTCGATTAAATTTATCCTATCTCGTTTCTTTTTCGTAAATTTGGAGCTATAAGAAATATATATAATACTATTGTTAATGAAGGATGGACCGAAGCCCTTTTGCGGGGTGCCTCAGGGATACACCCCATTCCAAAAATAGACTAGTGCCTATATTGTAAGTATAGAGCGTCCCTACATTCGGGCGCTTAGACTAATACACTAACACATATAGATAGTTAAAGAGATAAATACAGATACATATATAAAGTTCTAGCTTGCTAGTTGCATTAAGAGCAGTGCCAAAACTCACATTGTAACCCATATCAGGTCTTCTGGTTAAGGGTTTATGTCAGCTCTCGAAATAGAATACCGCTAGGAGGGAAGGATATAATCATAAATAGTTAGTTCAGGAGTCGAATGCGAGTTATTTTAAAACTTACGCTGCAATCCTTTTTTGTAGAAAGGTATTTTCTCGAGGGATGTCTCCAATAGTAATTCTACTAATAAGTATTTTTGGGCTAATCATTTCAATTCCGTTAAAGCAAAGTTAAACAAGCGATTGTGAGATTGCAGCACTGAGAGCTGCCAGCAGAGCGCGCCACCATCTGGTATTGATCCAAGTTTCTTGTTCAAGTATTTAGTCTAGTTCCGCCTAGTCAACTCTAATGTTATTACAGTAAATTGGTTCAGAACGCTTTTATTAATAATTTGGAATAATCGTTTTTTAACAATTTAGAGTGCTTTTTTTTATTCTACTTGATAAAGAAAAAACATCGATGTTATCTTATGTGAGTGTTAAGCCACCACAAATCGACGAAGTATTTCCTAAGGAAAGCTTTAAAAAACAGAAAAACATACTGGCTGGGATATAAAAATTTATTTGGCTATTTCAAAACTAGAAAACATAAACATATAATGAAACAAAAGTGTTAAAATAAAAGGCCTTTTAGCCTAAAATAAAATCAGAAAAACGAATTATGAAACAAATTTACAAAATTCATACATATTGTTATGGCAGGTAGGGCTTCAAAGGGAACCTTTTGCTAGTCCAACCGTGAAGAGTAGTGAAAATAAAAGAAATGAACTGCCGAATTTTGTAAAAGATATATTTTTAATAATTTAACATAATAAACTGTGAAACAAAATATAATCTAAAAAAAATAACTTAGCCCAACTTAAAACTATTACAGAAATTGTAGGAAGATAGTCCGGGTGGCGGTCAATAATGGTTTCAAACTAGTAAACTAAAACTATTTATTATATGTATTTATATTGTTGGCTGTATAACTTTAAAAATTAGAAGATGGTAAGGGTTGCGGTCAAAAAAGAACAAATAGTTTATAACTATTTAATGTCCGATATTTCGGCCCACTTTGCAGGGCTTCATCAGGGCTAAAAAGATACAAAAAACAACTAAGAACATTACAACAATAAGATATAATAAGGTAGGATACATATTATGTAAAAATTAAATTATATATAAATAAAAGGAAGGAAGACATAAAATAGTATTAATATAAAATTAACTTGAATAAATAAATAAGAGTAAACAAAATTAACAATCGTAAGAATAAAAATTAAAAATTACGTAAAATATACAATTAAAAAAGTACAGGAGACCCATATAAAACGAAAAAAAACAAAAGTAGATTTGGGAACACAACATTTAAACACATTAACAGGCGGAAAATGAAGAAGAAAGTTGAGATTAAATGAAGGCCGTGAACGAATAAATACAAATAAAATTAATAATGACGATATTAAATTGATAATAAATGAGCAAAGAACAAATCAGCACCACCTATCTGTTTACCTTTTTAGCCCTGATGAAGCCCTACAAAGTGGGGCGAAACGTCGGACATTAAAGAGTTAAAAACTATTTGTTCTTTTTTGACCACAGCCCTGACCATCTTCTTATATTTAAAACTATTTATTGTTGACCAACGTTTCGCCCCACAATAAATAGTTTTCTATTACTATTTTGATACCTTCATTGACCGCCACCTGGACTATCTTCCTACAATCTACTTCATACGGTCAACTACCCTCTTCCAATATTACAAAAATTAAAGTAAGGTTGAACAAAAGAGTAAAAAAAAGAATGTCCTTATATCACCGTGGGTTATTTGATGGGGCTCCCACTGTTGCTAGGTTGTTCTTGCCTCATGAAAGTGTCTAAAAGGGTACGCCCGCTCGCCTTGGCGACAAGTGATTATGATGATGGAGATGGCCAGACTGCCACAGCTACATGATGTGGCTAATTTTAAAGAAAAGTGCTTCATATCTTATAAAACTATCGTATAAACTGTCAACTGTCGTATAAACTGTAAACTGTCGTTTAAACTGTAAACTATCGTATAAACTGTCAACTCTTTACCCCGACCTGTTTGAAGTACATATAAGATCGATCAAAACAAACTGTGATATACAAATTAAAAAACATGGTACCAGTAGTTGTAACAAGGATGTCCTTACTAGTGCACATTAAAATCTTTGATTGAGTTTATGCAATACAATTGAAAGTACCTATATTTATTTAAATTACAATCGTTGTAAAAAAATAAAATAAAAAATAAGTTCCTTGAATGAATAAATGATTTAATGCGTGTTCAATAAAAATGAAATTGAAGGGCAATCACATACTTAGCATTCCATTCTTGATATCTCTTTTTGGTTACAACTCTTTACTGGCCTTCCAGTTCTTCTGCTTCCAGCTGGACTGAAGGAAACAGGGCAATTCCAATGTATCACAATGCATTTTATTTAGATTTTTTAAAAATATATCCCCCTTCCATTCTTATATCCTCAATAAATAGTAATATGAAAATTTCGTGCTTATTTATGAATAAACTCCATAATAAATCTTAGGATTAAAGATTATCGGGAATCTCAAAAGGAATATTGTCCGGGTGCGGTCAAAGACAAAAACTCAAATATTCATAATCTGTTTGTAGCCATAATGTGCTAGTAAAAGGAATAAAAGATACATGCGCAAACCTGAGAAGTATCTTCGTTAGTGCAATCTGCAAGACCTGTTGAATGGGGGTTGAAAGAATTGCAGCAAGTCACCCTCGGAATAAAGTTATGGGGAGGTACACTCACAAAACAAACTCCTGAAGTTGTCCCAGGCGCCAACTCTGATTTGTCCAAATTGACAAAGGAGCATTAAGAAAAAGCTTATAAAGGAAGCAATGGTAACAAGAGATGCCAAGGTTAAGGAAGGGGACTTGAAAAAGAGATTCCTGGACGGATAAATCAGAATAAGGAATCTTTACGATAAGAACTAGAAGCCAAGTAAAGAGTTGGAAGCTTAAGAGATAACAAGAACGGAATGCTGAGTAGGTGATTGCCCCTTAATTTCATTTTTTTTTTTTTAATCCCCATTAAATTATTTCTTCATTTAAGGAACTCTCTTTTTTAACAGCGACTGTAATTTAAATAAATATAGGTATATGAAGGAGCTGGTCGGGGTGCGGTCAAAACGAACAAAAACTGGCTAACAACTATTTATTTGCCGACGTTTCGCCCACATTAGCAGGACTAAAAAAGATAATAAAATACAAAGAAGTAAACATAGATGGAGTTAAAATTATATAAATACAAGTGAAAAATTATATAAAAATCAACAAAAATAAGTATATATAAAAAAGAAATAAAATGAAGGCTAAACAAAATACAAAGTAACTAAAAATATGTTGACACTGTAAGATAATAAGATGACAAAGTGAACTAAGGTGGGGTTAAAAATTATATAAATGTAAGTTAAAAAAATGTATAAAAGTAAGATGAACAATAATAAGTATATAGAAAAAAGAAATAAAATAGACGATTAGTTTTAAAATGTACAAGAGACATAATAAAACGCAAAAATAGAAAAGATATAAGAGAAATAAAAAACAAAATTAAGAGACGGAAAATATTTACTTCCTTAATTTTCCGCAGACTTTTCATTTTAAATCCAATAATCTATGTTACTTATTTTTTATGTATTCTTATTAATGTATATCTTATTTTTATTTATTTTTGTTCATTTTCATATAATTTTTCAATTATATTTAGATAGTTTTTAGCCCCACCTAACTTTACTTCTTTATATTTTATTATCCTACATTTTTAAGTTATTTAGTATCTTTTTTAGCCCTGCTAAGTGGGCGAAACGTCGGCAAATAAACAGTTGTTAGCCAGTTTTTGTTCCTTTTGACCGCACCCCCGACTATCTTCTTCATATACTTATATTTATTTAAATTACAATCGTTGTTAAAAAAAGAGAATTCTTTAAACGATGAAATCATTTAATGAGCATTAACCTTCCGTCGGGCGCAATATGAATCCATACGAGTTCGGGCGCAACTCATCTGATAGATTAAGTACACAAAACATAGAATAATTGGCATCCTCATTTTATATTATGGAAATAAATCACTTTATTTATTTATGAACTACATAGTAGAATAAAATAACACGATTATCTTAACAAAAAAAAAAGTTATAATCAAATATAAAATGGACAAATAGTTTAAACGTCTCA
>NW_027114863.1:1661025-1669683 GCF_000696795.3 Halyomorpha halys
ATCTCTCAGATTAAAAACACTCTAACGATGTCAGTGACCATACTGAAAAAAAAATGCCGCCACCCCAACAGTGGTGGGAGGGGAGCGGGAAGATACTGCGCAGGTCCGCCCTCTACTGTGAAGCACAGAGATTTGCCACAACAAAACAGTGACACCATATCTCACAGATTAGTTGCGCCCGACGGAAGGTTAAAAAAAAAAAAATAAATAATTAAATTAAGGGGAAATCACATACTCGGCATTCCATTCTTGCGATCTTTTAAGTCTCCAACTCTTTACTCGTCTTCCAGTTCTTCTCCTTAAGACTTTCTTCTGATGTATCTTGCCAGAAATCTCTTCTTCAAGTCCCCTTCCTTAAATTTGGCATCTCTTGTTACCATTGCTCCCTAAATTTTTTTTTATAGGAAAACTATTATAACTATTTTGTTCCTATGGTTGCAGGCCTACCTTCTACGCCTTAACCCCTGATGAAGACCTGAAATTCAGGTCGAAACGTCGGCATAAAATAAATAAATATAGTTTTGTTTATTTATGTTGTTCTTTGCTGACCGCACCCCCCGACAAACTTCTCCAATTATTTTTGTTCCTTATGATCGCACCCCTGAACATCTTCACATTTTGAAAAATATGGTAAATCATTTATATATATAGTTTTATTTAAATTTTTGAAGTGAAGAAAACTTCCTACTAGAATATAAACTATTCTTTATTTTGTTATTTTACAACGTGTAAAATAGTTCATGTACTATTTCATCCTCATATTTGTCATATTTTATCAATTTCCATTTTGTCATCAATACAATGTAGTATAGAGTTTGCAGAGAAAAAAAGGCAGTTATCTCATTCCAATATTTGATTATTTTAATGAAAACTATGTATAATTACTAGTCAAAACTGATGGGTCTGCCAAGTATAGGTAGGGAAAATGCAAAATGGCGGCTATTTCAAAACATAAAAAAAAAATTTCATTCGGAGCTCTATTTCTTTAAAACTGCCAACAAAACTAGAAAACCTAAGAGAACATCATTTAAAGTAAAGTAAATTTGATAAAATATGAGCCCTAATAGAGCTGTTTACTTTGAATAGTTACTGAGATATAGCTTCTTAAAAAGCAACATTTATAACAAATGTGCTTAAAAATCATTAGTTTGCGAATTTATTTGGAGAAACCTATTTCTCAGGAACCATAAGACGTATAGATGTATCCCAGCACTCACATTAAAGCTAGTTAAATGTACTATAAAGTAGTTATTCTCGTAGGTGTAGTATTTTTTATATTTGACAATGAGAGATAGTTGACCGTGGATGACTTATACGAGGAGAATATGGTAGGGGGTGCGGTCAAAATAAAACACAAATAAGTTGAAATAACTTGTTTAATTGTGCCAACGTTTCTGCCAGAATTTCTAGCCTTCCTCAGGGTTAAGAGCAGAACAAGATAACAACCAATGATAACAGAAAATATAAACAGAATGACATAAAGTAAATAATTCCATTCTGTACAATTATATACTTCATGTCATTCTGTTTATATTTTATTTTCTGTATTCATTGGTTGTTATCTTGTTCTATTCTTAGCCTTGAAGAAGGCTAGAAATTCTGGCCAAAACGTTGGCACAATTAAATAAGTTACTTCAACTTATTTGTGGTTTATTTTGACCGCACCCCCCACTATCTTCTCCTCGTATAATATTTTACAAAATATTAATTATTAATTTCTAGTTGTTCGGATAATTTTTTTGATTTTTGAAAAATGTATCGCAGGGACCATAAGACGCTCATATGTCTAACAGTACTCAAAATAAAGGTTATTTAACTTACTATAAAGTAGTTTATGTCACGCATCTTCGTAGGGGTAGTAGTTTTTATGATATTCGCATATTAATATAACTTTTGCTCATGAAATTTTGTCCAGACTACTATTAATCAATTTATTTGTGTAACTATTATAAAAACTCCTTCGAAGATAAACGGCATAAACTACTTGATAGTACATTAAACTTGCTTTAATTTGAGTGCTAATAGATATCTGTAGGTCGAATAGTTTTTGAGACATAGATTTCTCAAAATAAATTCACAAACTTCTGATTTTTCAATGCATTTTTTTTATGAAATGTTGCTTTTTTATAAAACTATATTTCAGGAAGTAAATAGCTCTATTAGGGTTCTTGTTTTAACAAATTTACTTTATTTTAAATGATGTTCTCTTAGGTTTTCCAGTGCTGTATGCAGTTCTTATCATGAAAGAAGATGCATCTATTTCTAGATTTTTTTTCTTGTGTTTTAAGGGCACTAAAAAGAATAATATGAATTATTTGAAGCTTTAAATTAATATAAGAAAAATAAAAACCATTCTTGGGATCAACTTCATATATATTTTATTGAGGCGCGAAGAGATGCTCTGCGCGCGCAACTTCAGTCACCTAAACACCGGCCTCTCCAGTCCCTGTTTTGTTGTAGATTTAGTCGAAATGTATTATCTTAGTTGCGTTAATTGTTGTGTTAGCTGTTTTATTCAACTAGTTGCAGCATACCCCACAAGTTAGGATATATGGCACGTATTTCCATGTTTAAATATAGTACAATGACTCCTCCATTTAGATATCTGTTTTATGTTTACTGACGCGAAATGATTTATTTTTAGGTCCTAAGGTTTTCGAGGAACCCAAAGAAGTATCGAGAAGTTACTGTCTAGCTATAATTCGTGAATATTTAAAATAAGGTGTTTGCTGCAATAAAGTTTAATTCGCCCAATGAAGAAGTCACTAGCCCAATCTACCTTTCTATGCGGTTATAAATGATTATTTTTAGATAAATAGATAAGCGGATTCACATTCCCCACGCAGACTTATGCCTTCATTATGTTATTAACAATTATTAATTCAAAAACAATAATAGCTAAAATATATTAATGTTTTTTACTATACTAACTTGTATACTATTAATTGTATATTAGCTACTATAATTTTTTTTAATTTCAAATAACAAAAACAGAAACAAATGTTTTAAAACTTTAGATTGTACAACTGAACTATTCCTCGAAGAGTTATTCTAATCCCTGAAGTGTTTACAATGTTTCTTGTTTTTTTTAATTATAGCCTTTGCATGTATTATCATTCTGACATGGAATCATACGTAGGTAAATTGTTAAATCTGTGACTTAAACATGCTTTCTATTCTTAAATTTATGTAATAAGTAATCCAAATTTTGATTCAAATATTGTTGTGCCCCTTTTTTTGTTAGTTTAACCAATTATTTTCAATTTTGAGTATTGTTTGGTTGTCATTATGGTTGGAATGCATTCCTCTCAAATTGATTCTCAGGTATCTTCAAAAAATGAATGTCATCAGAGGTCAGGATCTGAACTCAGTGGTGCTAAGGAGGAAAGCAGGACTAACCTCATTGTAAATTATTTGCCTCAGTCCATGTCCGAAGATGAAATTAGATCACGTTTTTCCTCTGTTGGTGAGGTAGAAAGTTGTAAACTTATGAAACATAAAGTTACAGGCCAAAGTTTGGGTTATGCTTTTGTTAACTATCGTAGACCAGTTGATGCAATAAAAGCCATTAACATGTTGAATGGACTCTCTTTAGAAAACAAAACTATTAAGGTTTCATTTGCCCGTCCAAGTAGTGAAGCTATTGTTGGTGCAAATCTGTATATTTGTGGTTTACCAAAGCTTTACACACTGAAGGATCTGGAAGATCTGTTCAGTCCTATTGGAAAGATAATATCCTCTAAAATTCTTCAAGGAAACTTGACTCAACCAACTGGAAGTGGTTCTTCTAATAATGTCCTTTGTATGTCTAGAGGAATAGGATTCATTAGATATAGCTTGAGGACTGAAGCAGAAAAAGCCATTAAAGTACTTAATGGGACTGTTCCAAAAGGTTGTACTGAACCAATTTCAGTTAAGTTTGCCCATAACCCTGCTAACAGTATTAATATCTTTCCTCCAGTACCTCCTCGGATGGTTGTAGGTGTTCCAAATCGTCTTGGTTTGACTTCATCTAATATGATTCCACCTTCAAGCATGCCACCACATTTAACTAATCATCTCTTGGTGCGGCCTAAGCACCCTTCTGTTGGTAATTTTAGATTTAATCCAATGTCTGTAGATTATCAAGTGAATGCAGTTTTTCCTGGAAGTGTAAAAAATGGTTTAGGGTGGAATATTTTTGTATTTAATCTGCCCCCTGAAACTCAAGAAAATGTTTTGTGGCAATTGTTTGGGCCCTTTGGTGCTGTTCAAAGTGTGAAAGTTATTGTGGATTTGCAAACAAACAAGTGTAAAGGGTATGGTTTTGTAACAATGTCTAATCGAGATGAAGCTGAGACTGCTGTTCGTTCATTGAATGGTTTTTCTTTGGGTAATCGTGTTTTACAAGTTTCATTTAAAACTAACAAAAGTAAAAATTCATAAATAAATTTATTTAATCACAAATATTAAGTTAGGAAGATATATTTTATTTTTGACTTTTCTTGTTAATTTAGTTGTTGAACATGTTTTTCATTTATTCAGAAGATTTATTTGTTTTTAAAGAAGATTATTTTATTTTTAAAATTTATTATTTATGCTTTTTTTGTCAAATTTTAATTTTAAATATTTTTTATTTAGATAGATTGCAAATCAGTAAATTGTCTATGTTATAAAAAACATACCCTCACTATTAGTCACAATGTTTTTTTAGGCTATAATTAATGAAACAATTTTAATATATTAGCCATTTATCACTAATTAGTTTATATCACAATTGACATCGATAAATTACAAATAATGGCATATTAATTATTATCATTAAGTCTTATAGGATATATATTTTTTGTACTACAGTTTTGATGCAATAAAAACCTTTATAAACATCTTTTATCAAATTTTTAAAATATTCATTTGGTAAATCATTTTTATATGTTGTTTTGTTAGGAAAGTTAGATGATTCAAAATGTTTAACATACAATTAATTGTTAGCATACATTATAGTCTTAAATTGAATGTCTTGTATGGTTATAGCTTCTAGAAGTTATAGGAACATAGTTGTAGAATCTAAAACTCATTTAAGGAACAATCTTCTTGCAATCATATTAGCTTTATTTTATTCTTATGATTTTATAAATCTAATAAAGCTCTACAATTTGTAAAGAAAAAAAATAATAATATATACTTATATCTAGTAGTTAAAAAGTAAAACAAAAATGTAGAGATGGACAGTGTGAACTGAGCGATGTTGAACAACGAGACCTTCGACCTGGCTATGATTACTTGCATGATAAAGAGGATTTTTGGATGTTCACATGGGATTTTGGAGCACCTGGCTGTTATATGCCACCCCCTCCTGGAAAACCACCACTTCTTTCTGAGCCACACTATCCAGGTAATTTAAATCTACAACTTTTTAATTAAATATTTTGTAAGAATATATATCATACATGGGTCATTATCCAAATTTGGTGCTATTTAATTATCAATATTTTTTAAAAATGAAAGTCGATTCAATTTTTTTTTTTTTATTTCCTTCGGTGAATACGCCTTGATAAATCCTGAAGATATTAATAATTGATAGTTGATAATATCCTGAAGATATTAATAATTGATAATATCACACATTAATATTATAGTTTTTGTGATATTGATTTTTAAAAAAAGTCTAATTCAAAGAGTAACATGGAGCACTAATAAAATGAAAATATTTAAGTAATAAAATGAAATATTTAATGCCAAATAAAATATCCAATGTCACATACAAATACTATTTTGAATATGTTATATAAACAAATACCATTTGTTTAATCAGGCTCTAAATGAACTATTAGAAGCTTTTAGTACTGTTTTCTTATGTTGGTGGACTGACTTAATTGGACAAAATGATCTCATGACTGCAAGAAGAAAAAAAAAAAAAGGGAAAATACCAAACTGTTAAGTTGATAATCGTTACATCAACTGCTATTTAACTTCATTTTGGGTCGGAGATAAAAGGCTTGTTTATTAATTTCAAAAACATCAGTGTCCTGAACTACCTATTCGGAATACACCTTGTTGAAGTTGACGCATTCTTATAGTGAATATTGAAAGAAAAAGAAATATTTGTTTCTCCATTGCCATCCTGGTCAATCTCTAGTTAAAAATTACCATTGAGGCTAGAGAGTGTCTGTCTAGAAAGAGACAAATCAACCATTTTTTGTTTTTATACTCAAGAGAAGCTTCACAAAAAAATAATAATAATAAAAACAAATAATTGTGTATGCAAATAGGTTCTGAAGTACTACAGAACTATGTAATTTACTAAATTTAAGTCTGTATTGATTTTATTGAGTTCTACTGAATGACCACCAAGAAAAATACTCACATATTTTTAATTCTCTCCTACATCATGGAACCTAGTTTAAAGATTTGTCTAGAGAATGAAAGAGAACATCTGTTTCCTGCTTCTTTTTTAGTGTGTGCTGATCACCTGATAGTCTTGAAATTTTCCTTTGTGAAGGTGTATATTGGAGGGTATTTTATAAACAGGCCAAGGAGTGACAAAGGTAAAGAGTGTTATAGTGATTGGTGTGTTCGATCTAAAATTTAAATTGTTTTTTACCAATTCTTGAAAAGATTGCAGCCATTTTTGTTTTTATTTACTATAAAAGAAACTGGTAAGATTGACTTATAAAATCTTAGTGACAGGGCAGGGGAATGACTTAACAAGTATTATATATTTTATAACTAGATAACAATTAATAATTAGAAACTTAAAGTGAGAAGGAAATATCGGTCTTAAGGAGGATAATAACTGAAAATAAAATCATTCACATTCAGACGGTTCATCTTTCTTAAAAAGCTATAACTCAAATAGCATCGAAATTGTAGAAGGACCCATATTCACTTTTTTATCTGAATATGAAGTAAAATGTCCGTAATAATTTACTTGATTCCATTATCCCACTCTTTCTTGTCGACATTATCCTTATTAAAAGATGTGTACATGACCTTCTCCTTGGTCTCAACTCCGATCAAATCCCTGATATTTCTGCCCTTAATTCTTACCAACCTCACCTAAATTCTACTGTTGAACTTGAAACCAATAACTCCCTTCCTTTCCTTGGCCTCATCATAAGAAACCTAGATAATTCCATATCCACAGACTGGTACACCACCTCAGACACTTTCAAACAACCACTCACAACACCCTTATAATCAAAAAATTAACATTGCCAAAAAACTTATTCATCATCGCCTTTCTCTCTCTGATTCCCATTTTCATGTTACTAACATTGAATATAACAGATACTCTCAACCAATAACTTCTCCTATATCATTAACAAATTGATACAAAGCTACATTAATCAACTCCTCTCCTCTGCCAGTTCTTCACGATTCCTTTATACAGAACACTACCATGTATCCCTTTTTCTTTCAGAGAACATTTGAAAATTTTTATGCTCCATTATCCCCAATCTTCGATTTGCTTTCAGATATCACAGCAAACTATCAGTACTCAATTCACATCTATAAGATCCTATTCCACTTCTTCACCAATCCCATGTTGTATACCATATCCATTGTTCTACTGCCAACTGTAATTCTTTGTATGTTTTTGATTCAGGAGATCGAGGAGTAGAAGATACATGGGCCAGGTTTACAGTGAATGGGATCCCCTGCCGTTCTGGCTCAGTTTGTACTCAGAACCATGACATCGGGGTTTGGACATGCCCTATTGATAATGGAGATTGGGATTATTGCTGCAAATCAGGTCATCAATGTGGCTACTCTGATGGTTTCAATTATCCATGGTATGTTTTCAGTAGGCTTAATCATGTCTAATTTACTTAGTATATACTTAAACCACTCTGCCCTACTAGGTTTCATTAAGCCTTTTATTTATATTTATCTACTTTTTTTATTAAGTTGTTTAAATGGCCTATTAATTGTATAGTCTAGATTAGCAGTTTACAAACTTTTTTTGCCACATCCTTTTTGGGATAAATAAATTTTGCGGCACTCCTGTTGGGATAAGAAAAGTTCTGAGTACCCTTGTCAAGCTACAAAAACTTACAAATTTTGCCATAATTATCCTTAGAGCAGTTGAGTATGTTGGAAAAGAAAAAACAGTGCTAAGTAAATGCTGGAATGCACTGTATATTTTCTATTTTAATATTAATTTTTTGAGAAAGAGGGATATCCTTGCGTCACCCACTTCGGGAACCACTGGTTTAGATGGTTAGGTACAACAGGACAGTACTTACCAAAACTTTGTAATAAATCATTATTGGTCATCATAATAATCACATCACAAATAAAAGAAGTTCCACTTATTTGTGTTAATTTTTATTGACCGCACCCATCCCCTCTGACCATTTTCTCATATTTAATACAATTTGTTTGCTTTTAAGCCCTACAACTTTCCAATGCCATTTTATTTGCTAAAATGCTATTAGCTCAATTTTAGATGCAATTTACTCAATAGTTTCTAGTTTCTAGATAGACAGTGCGAGCTAAGCAATTTCAAAACTGAAAAATAACAAGCATTTCCCTGCTTTATTTTCTTATTATTTATTTTGCTCTTTACCAGCTTTTATGATTATAGTTGTATTTGGTTTTGTAATTTCCATTAGTGTTTTTAAAATTTTTTTTGTAACTAACTGATAATATATTTTGCATCTTCACCCCTCTAGT
>NW_027114863.1:1669758-1695048 GCF_000696795.3 Halyomorpha halys
AATCAGTCAACAGTTTTGATCAAAGATCATTAGTTTCTTTCCTAAACTCTTGGTTTGAATTTGATGTAAGTTTCAAAATGAAAAATTATAAAATCTTAAAATTTTAGACATACATTACACAAATAGTTTTAAGTATAAGCCAATATTTTTATTTATTATTATGAATGTATCTTCAAACAGGTGCTATGTTGGAAGTTCAGATCGAGAACAGTGGCGGCCTTGTAGTGAAACTTACTCGCCGTATGCTCACTCAGGAAGAAAAGCTCACTGGCCTGTCGCTTACCTTCATAGAGAGGGACCTCCAAACATCACAATAAACCACCGACCATCAATCGTGGAATCTTTCCTCAGATCATTAGAAAAGTCTGGATTTAGCACTCCAAGAACAGCAGGTGACGATAGCCCTAAACCTCGTGATGCAGGTGGCATAGTCAGTAATGAGGACTCAGCTATGGAGAAGTTGTTGAAGTGGGGTAAGACAGCTTTACAAAACCTTACATCTTCTACTATCGAGCTTCAAGCCACTGCCATGACACCTCTAACAACTACTCAGCCTCCTATTGACTCGGGTACAACTGCTCCGTCAACAAGTGAAGTTAGTACTTCAGAAACAACTGCCTCTACATCTTGATGTGTCGTACGAATATTTTGTATAGTAGAAAATGTTTATATGTATTTATTATTTCTAATTTTTTTCTGACTTTCTCAAGTCATTCTTTTTTATTTTCTAAACGAATGAACCAAATGAATATGATTTACGAGTTGCTTCAGTTACTTTATTTTTCCCTCGTTAAAGGGCTTTTATTTCTTTTATCATTCATTGACCTTAGATTAAGGTTGTGATCTTAAATATGATAACAATTACTTTTTATATTTGTAAATATTTGTAGTATGGCATATGTACTACTTTAAAATAAATAACAGCTTTAAATGTTTGTTATTGATAGTTCATCCAAACTGAGTGGAATTGTTTGATTACTTACTCTCTTTGTAAAAATGATGTAAATGTTGTGATCTCTTTGCTTTAGGTTTATCTGTAATTGTATTATTTTTATTATTTTTTTTTTTTGGTTTTAGATGTTACCTTTAAGGTTATACTTACATAGTATTAATACATTGAAATTTTAAGTTCCTTTTATTTGTTTGTCTAATTTTTATCTATCCTATATTTCTTATATTACTTGTTCATAAACAAAAAAAAAAAAATTGAAAAAGTACGAACAACTTTAACAAAGAGTAAAAGATTGATAAATAGGAATCTGTTAATAAAATGATCCAACTATTGTGATGATAGTATTATTTTGTTCATTTAATGTCATTATTATTATTATTATTACAGGAAAATGTTTATATGAAGAAAATATACAAATAAATGTAAAAATATGTACAAAATAAATTATGAAGAGTTAATTTGTTATTGTCTATCCGAATGTAATGGCTCAGTGGGCTTCTCCTTTCTTCCCAGTAACTCTTTTAAAATCGCTCATATTAGTTGTGACAATGGGTGATCCAATGAGTTGCAAATGGTCTATCTGTGTAGTATCCGTTCCTCCTTGATTAGATTGGACAAAAATTTGAATATTTTGAACGCTCTGGAATTTAACGAATCGCAATGCAACTGGATTGCCTTCTAAATGTTCTGTAGTTAACCTAAAAAGTTATAAGGTAAATTTATGAATTTAGAAAAGAATAGTTATTACCTAATTAAAATTCTAAATCAATTAAAATAAGAAATATCCATTTAGTCTCAACATGTTTATTTTTTTATTACTCCATTCCAATGTTTCAGCCATTCTCAAGAATAATTTATTTCGCAGCTGCCATTGTCAAATTATATTTTAGTCTTATTCAACCTATTTCTTTCAAATTAATTTACTTTATCTAATATTCAATTTACACATTCTATTATAACCTTGTCACTTCCTTTATCAACAATACTTTAATGTAGAATTTATTGTTGATAAAGTTCATGTCAGCTACAAAGTTGTAAAAACGTTGCAGGCTGTTCTGCCTTTGTCAAATTATATTTAGTCTTATCAAACTAATTTATTTTTTCTAATATCATTCAATTTACACTTTCTATTATAACCTTGTCACTTCCTTTATTAAACAATACATTAATGTAGAATGTATTGTTGATAGAATCCATGTAACAGCAACAATGTTGTAAAAAACATTGCAGGCTGTACTGCCTTTTTCAAATTATATTTTAGTCTACAAACCTATTGATATATATTTGATAAAGAGAGTGATAAGATTATAATAGAAAGTTGAATAGCCTGCAATATTTTTACATTATAGCTGTGATATATAAAATAAGTTATCCTTGAGAATGGCTGGAATCACCGAAACGCAGGTGTGGAGTAAAAAGAAAATAAACATGTTGAGACTAAATGGATATTATTTTCTATAATTATTGATAAATAAACCAGTCTCAAACGGGAATTAAAATTATACAAAAAATTCTAAAGATAATATATTCTTATTTTATGAAATATTGTCTTAACTAAACCATGACTATCACAAATTTTATCAATTGAAATATTATGGGCTTAAGTATTTAAAAATAATGCACAATTTTAAAAAATATATATCTAAAAGAATTAATACAACAAAATAATATTAATAAAGTGCCAACTGGAATAAAAAAGCTACACATAGAAACTCCTTTTATATAAGTGGAAATTCTAATGAAAATTATGTTAGTAATTTCAATAAAATCGTTATTTTAGTCTATTTTACAAAAAAAAAATCTTTGGGTGCCTCCTTTTTTTTTTTTTTTTGTTAAATAAATTTTTATTTTAATCTTTCATTTTTTAAACCTGACTTTTCGATGAAAATCTGTCTGTAGACACTCTTAATCATTACTACAATTGATTTGAATAATATTTATTAGAATTACAAATATATTTGGTTGCATCAGAGGTTAAGCCATCCTAACTTGACCTTTAATCAAGAGATATGGTCAGCTAAGGAATAAATCTTGACAAAAAAACCAAAACAAACTAGTTCAAAGCTAAAAGGGATCCAGCAATATATTTTTCAGTCTCAGGAAATATAAGCCCTTTAGTAAGATAAAACCAAGACTCAACAATTAGGTGTTATGGTTTTAAATGTTTCAGTCTGACTTTTAAAATAGATATCTCAATATTACAGCAATAACATTAAGTACATATACTCAAAAAACCAGGCACTAGCATGGCTGACCCACATAAGCAATCACTTAAGTGATAATTTGTCCACAATAAGGATGAGATTATATTTATATTTCTACGAGATAAGTATAAGAAAGCAGACAAGTAACTTACTCAAGATCTTGCACAGACTGATTAGAGCTAGCTGCATCGAAATCAAGAGTGTTCGGTTGATTAATAAACAGCTTCAATTTTTTTGGGCCTTTGTCAGCCGGGCCTTTAATTTTCAAAGAATGTATTTTGACAGTCTGATTGAAGGCAATTGAAATGATCAGCTGAAAATAAAAATAATTATAGCACACAATATTAAAAACATTAGAAATATCAATAGAAAAGACAGTAAAATAGTTACCTGTTCATCACAGTCGGACTCCAAATATCCACCAGCACTTGTGAGACAATGCACAAAAGGGTGTTCATCAGATTCATTCAAGGACTCACAATTACTTTTCAATATGAAAGAGATCAAATCCATCTGTAAAATTAAGACCAATATACCATTAATTTTTATAGTACTATATTAGGAAAAGAATATTTTAACATTTAATGCTATCAATAAGAACTAGAACTTCTCTCCAACATCCTGAATAGTATGCTTTAAAAACAATACAAGGTTTTATCTAATCTAAAAATCATGATAAGACCTGTTTTATCCTGATTATTAGCTATCAATAGTTTTTCAAGCATTGATAGTGAAATGAGAAAATAAACATATAATACAAAGGAGATAGTCGGGGATGTGGTCCAAAGTAAAAAAAATAGTCAAATATAGTTTACATTGTCAACATATTTTTAGTTGTTTTGTATCTTTTTTAGCAATCCAAAGTAGGGCGAAACCTAAGCAAATAAATATTTTTTGTTCTTTTAGACTGCATCCCCAACTATCTCTTTCATATTCAGTTAGTCATATATATAAATATAATAACAGTATCATACTTACATGACCTGCTACTCCAACATCTTGGTCACCACTATCTTCAGAATCATAGTACTTTTTTATCTTGGCTTCTAACTTGTTAGGATCAGCTCCTTGAATACTATCAACTTTAACCTAGATCAGGTTCAAATCGATTAGATTTCAAATACCTTCAACAGAAACTGAAAAAACAGTTATAGTCTTTTATTTCTTTATTAAACTTACTTTATTTCTGTAAAAATAAAATGTCGGCATCACAGATACTCTTTGATTAGCAGCAGTTTCTTGGCATTTATCAACATCAACCTTAATAAACGAGGCCTTAGGGTACTTGGCTGACATTTGTTCATAAAACGGTGCAATTCGCTGGCAAGGTCCACACCTAATGAATAAATTAACATCCTTAATCTTTTTATAGCCAAATATAAATTAATAATTACACCTCAAAGATGAATTTATTTCTTACCAAGTTGCTGTGAAATCAACAACAAGCAATTTAGTTGAAGAAGAGTTTAACTCTTCTTGAAACTGAGATTCATCAGCGATTTCTCTAACCATGTTTACGATAATAACTCAATAACCACAATTTTCAAACACTAATGATGACTAGCTTGATATAAGAAGGTTACGGTAAACTTCCAACTAAGCTTTTGAATCAGTACCAACTGAAAATGATAATAAACATGCAGTGTAACATTTTCTTCAATTAAAAAACATTTAGTGTGTTTTATCAAACGTAGTAACTGATTAGTTAATTGTAGCAGCTAAACATCAAAGCAGAAGTAAAATAAACCTATCGGGTAAAAATTAAAATTTATCCTATGAATGTCATAATTATGAAAATAGAAGGAATGACAATTAATATTGATTTTCCAAACATTAGAAATATGTAGAACACAGCAGTATATATGGACGATAGGATATTGCGGGACACCCTTGGGTAGGGCGGGGGCTATCGGAGGGTTTGTAGTTCGGTAATAACACCCGATAGGAAGAGGATTCCATAACCGTCCTCTAGAGATCGATGGGGTTCCTTGTGAACTCTACTTGTTGGGCATTGGACATTGAATTGAAAGTACGAAAAGGTCTATGGTGGTTGATTTTCAGTAGAATCGGTATTGACAGATTCCTCTTTTTACATATTCCGTCGACACTACAACTTCCAGAGGTTGTCAGTTTTCCTTCAAGTAGACACGAGGAGGACGTAATCAGGATTTACTTCGATGAACGCAACTTCTTGTACAAAAACGTCGAACAGGATTCCTTAATAATGCACAACTAGGAGTCGCAAGTGAGAGTTACATCATGAGTGCATTTCATCATTCATTCACTCGTCAGTGGATTTTTGGCATAAACACTTTCTTTAAGAAAATATCGTGTTGCTTGTAGATTAAGTATTAGACTGTAAAGCGTTTAAAACCTTCTCCCACTGCGAGGGAGGTAATCCTTTTGAAAGCGGGAGATATCCTAACGTGACTGTTAGTCCACAGGCATTACTGTCACGAATGTGACTATCAAACAGTTACACACTGCAACATTTCCACACATGTGATATTTAACGTGACATTTGCTTCACTGACAAAACGCCAGAGTTAGTGCAACAGTACAATCATACAGTTACAGTTATAATGACGTCAATTATTCTCCAAAAGCAGGTAAAGTGGTGGGTATTTTCAAGGCGATGAGCGGGTGTTTTTTGGTCGGAAGCACTGTCTAAATGCATGTAAGCTGGATATCCAAAAATTTAGAATATTTTATGTAATGATTATGAGAGATAGTTGACCGTGGATGACGTACGAGGGGAAGATGGTTGGGGGTGCGGTCAAAATGAAACACAAATAAGTTGGTAACCTATTTAAATAGGTTACACCAACTTATTTGTGTTTCATTTTGACCGCACCCCCAACCACTTTCTCCTCGTATTTTATGTAATGGTTAAATAACCAAATTGGATGATAAATCCTCATAGAAGATAGCAAAAAGGGATATCGAGTGTTCATCGAAAGCAGTCGATAAATACTTATAATGAGTATCAGGTGATAAAGTCTACAATTCGTTTAAAGAGAACCACCTCCTTTATGAAGACTTTTGCCTTTTAAAAAAGTGATTTTACTGATGAACAAGTTTTGTAGCCAATGCTTCTTTTCTGATCTCTTCATACACCTTTGAATATTATGTATTTTCACACAATGCATCATTCGAGTTATATAAAGCTATATGAAGAGATTCTAGTTTATTTAAGACTAAGAAAGTGGTACAAATTCTGGATGAAGCATGAGCAATAATGTTTTCTTCGCTAAGCGGATAAACAAAACATATCGCAGCCTTAATTCCGAAATCTCCTTACTACAGTGTACATCATATGCGTGGCTTTTAGCAGGTAATTGTTGGTATTAACAACTCTCAAATAAATCTTGGTCATATGACAGCGAATATAGGTCTACATGATGTTAGATACTCCGACAGCGATCACTATCACCATCACTTTGGAATCTCCGCTTTAAACATGGCTAAATACACTTAGAAATAGTTATGAGGCGATCTAAAAAACAAAACATACTTCACCACAACTACTAAAATAAAATAGTAAACACTTAAAGAAAAATTTAGTGGTTTTCGTTGTCACTTATGGTTTAACAAATCTTGAGAATGATTCAGTCAGGACCTGGCCGTTTGAAACTAAGCGCTAGTAGTGCTGGTGGTATTTTTTTAACGAATGATCTTTAGTATTGGACAGAGTATGAAACCATCTCATGACAACATCTAACTCATTTTGTGAAAAAGTGGACCTGGATGTCAGTAACTGTGCTACATGCAGTTAGGGACATGCGGCCAAGCGGGTTGGGGCGAAAGTCCTAGAGCACTCTATGTTGTTGGTTGGATTCTCACCTGGAGCAGTTAAGAAATATATTTCGGCGTCCCGAAAAATGAATCTTGACAGGTTAGTACGTGACAGCAACTCTAGTAGCAGCCAAAGGTTGGCTATAAGGACCAGGAGGCTCACTTGCAGTACTAGTTTCTCCATCAAATACCAAGTACCAATACATACAGTTAGGTTTTGGAACCAAGGCTACCAATTCTATGTGCCATGTAGTTAATTTTTCAGATATGTGTTTGTATATATCTGTACCTCGGAGGGATACAACACTATGTCCATTTTTTTCCATATTGACTTTATTACAGAGTTAAAATCAGCTTTTCTCATATTTCTTAGAGGAATAGAGCACTATGTCCAAAACCAGTTAGAACCGGATATAGCATGTTTTAAAACAACACCAAATCCACTTTCATTTAGAGGGATAGAACACCATGTGGACTTGGTGTTTTCTCTCCTGTAAAGTTATGAAAATGGACATAGTGTTGTATCCCTCCGAGGTACAGATATATATACATAATATATATTTATGTGGAACAATATATGAATTTTGGATTAGTAATGTGCTGAAAATTTCACCCAATAATGGTGGTTTAACATAATCCAACAGAGCAATGTCATACAAATATTCTTGGATGTATTTTATAGGAAGTGTCTGATATGTTGGTGATACTTCAAGTGCCTACTTCCTATGCTATTCCAACTAAATAATATTTGTCTGGTAAGAGTAGTAACATGTCAGATGATGTAAAACCACATTTAATCAGTACTTCCATGATAGTATAAACCTTCTACTCCATAGCAATGACCTTGCTCTCATTAGGATATAGTACTCATAATGTAGGAGGACCTATGTTCTTGAGGAGGATGGCAGAGATTGTAACATTTGAAGCATCTGTCAATCCAGAATGGATGATTATCATGGAGAGTGAAAATAAATGATTTTAGAATACACACCCTTACCACTGATATCTTTAATGTACAGGGTTATATCATGCAGAGGGAACGTACTGCACATAATTTTATTGCAGAGAGAATGTAAAGTACTGGAGAATATATCATGCAGTTAAAAATCTTTGAATTTCATCCATATATTCTGGTACCCACCCAGAGTAGTATGAAAATATTCCAAGTACCACATTGTGAGATCAGGGTCTAATTATTAAGTGTTTTTTCAGTATAGCAATCGAGGAGTCGGATATATTTTAGATTAAATTTACATTTCTATTCACTGGAGAGACTATGGTCAGGATTATTTTAGTCTTTATCACCTAATAGCCTTTTGTGGCTTTAAAGTCTTCTTTCTTTTTTTTATTTCATAAATTTTTCTCTTGAATACAGCTAATATGATGGTCAAACGATTAGAATCCTTTTTTATAGTGCTACAGTTTTACCTCAGCTTCAAAAGCAGTTTGCAAATGATCTGCTTTCTCTTCCTATTCACACTTGGTAATAAGAAATTTTTAAATTAATCTTACAGTGCATATTGTACTTAATTATGTCAGAAGTTGATAAATAACTGGACAGTTTACTTGAAAAAAAATAAACCAACAACAATCATTTATTTTAATCAACAACTATCTTTTATATATTAACAATTACATACAATCTTTAAATAAATATATAAACATAAATATATATTTACTTAATTATATTGATGTGTTCATTAATCTGTCTTTCTGGCAGAATCATTATTTTTAACTGGATAGGCATGAATCTGAAAATGAAACATGAAAACATTAATTGTTCTTATTACTTTTAAATAATTTTTCAGAGAAAAAAGTACATAGAATCTTACCCTTTGTTCTCTATGCTCTCTTATCTCGTGTATTTTTTGTGGTATTACCATTGAGGTTGTAATGGTATTTCCAAGAAATAATGCGAAGAACAGTACGGACAGGACAGGCACCTGGAAGTCATTACTGAGCATTACGAGAATAGTCAGATGTACATATACCACAATCTTATAAATACAATTCATGCTGATGATGCACAATAAAGCCTACTATCATATATTTTGGGTCTCTGACAGGAATTCTTGAAAATATAGCAAGAAATTTGAAATAATATTCTCTGCATGATGACCTGAGTGATTTGGGATCAAAGTTAATGCTTTCAATGCTGAGTTGTGGATGAATAACAGTTGTGGATGAGAAGAGGATTCCAGAAGGAGGTTGTACGCATGACAAAGGATTTGCTGAAGGAAGCGGTTCTATGGGAGGGCATATATAAATCAATCGATTGCGATCTGGTGTTTAATGAATGGATAGATGATCGTAGAGTGATATCACGGATATAGGTAGGCTTTTGATTTTAAAGACTTGGAATAGGAAAACATCAAGGAGGTGTTGCCTTCAGGAGATTGGACAGAGCCACTTCAACCCGGAGGCCTACATCATTCTATCTTCAAGTAAACCATCTGGAGCCGATTTAGGCAGGAGGTTTGTTTTGTTTAAAAAACAAAAGATGGAACCAGAAGGTGGGCCTCCACAATTCACGCATATACCTAATAGCAATTAAAATGTATATGTGGCCAATATAGTAAAAAAAAAAAAGATCCTCTAGTAAGCAGTGGTGTAAAGAAAACGAGAAGAAGAGAATAAGGGCAAGAGAGAGCCATTTTTTCCCCCCTTCCTTTCCTTCTTCAATGAAAATCATCATGTGTGAGTAGAACATTTAAAAAATGTCTCCCCTGCAATAGAGGAGAAGGAATCAAGGGAGGAAGTTCAACTCTTTCAATATCTTTTACTTTTTCATCATTTATCTTCTTCTTCCCTCAACAATCAACAGCTGCAATTTCAATAGACAATTTCAATTGAAATTCATTAACCACTTTTAACCAAAAAATATTTTCTTTCAGCCACCCTCTACAACCATGCGTAAATTACTTGAAAGTTTTTTCAGTCAATTTATGTTTTATTTTCTTTGCAATTAATTTTCAAATACAGTTCACTTATATTAACCCAGTCAGCATTCTAAAGTGAAGTAAAGCCTGGCCTAAGGTTGAAGGCACACTTCATACAAAGATCTCATAGCAAAAATTCAGAAAAGGATTATTTTTAATGACATCTCTATAAATTAAACATTTACCTGCCAAGGAGCGTCTGAGTGTATAGACAGTTCGTATAATTTGTAAGCATTATACAGTTGAAATAAATATCCAGCAAACAAGAAAGGCAGTAGGAAGCCGAGACCTCTCCACATCCACGAATGGAAGCCTTCTATAGTAATGTCCATGTTATGCCTTTCCCCGAGAGCTTTTAATCTGTAGAGGACACCTTGCTGATACCTGAACTGTAAGTACTGTACTACACCTAGAAGGAGCAGAAATTTTAATAGATTATAAATGATATACAAACTTATTTTTATTCTTTAACTTAAAAAAATAATATTAAAACAAACTAAAAGAAGGAAATTATTATCTGAATGGCTCACTGAATTATAAAAATATAAAATAAATTAAAATAACTTTTCTGAACCATCTGAAAAATAAAAATACGACTTTTATTTATTTAATCAACACATTGCTCTAGTAATATCTTGTCTCTATCATTTTGTAGAATATATAATTTTTCCAGTTGATTTTTATTATTTTTTTTAAATGGTGTACATTTTTGAGTCTTATGAAGTATTGCAGTTTAAGAAATGCAATGCATATTTAAATGAAAAGTTTATTCATTCTCTGATTACTTTTTAATAATTATTTTGATGGATGCAATCAGAACACGAAGAGGAAGATACTAAAACCTGTGCCACAGCAGTCATGAGTCAGTTAATGTTGGCACTTTGACTCGCTCAGCTACGAACGGCCCTGGTCTTTTCTGATTAAATTACTTAATTAGATGATTTCTTAAGGGGGCACCTGATTTATTCCCGATTAATTTACAGCTTTATTATATTGTTTTCTTAAGCTGCAATATTTTTGACTGGAACAAAATTCATATTTAATATTCTCACCTAGAGAAATCCTAAAAAAGGAATTTTTACGACAGAAAAATAAAAATTTGTTGTTCGTAATTTTTGTCTTCCATGGTCTTAAATGTTTTTTTTCCAAAATCACAAAAATAGTGGTAACTTCAACAAGAGCCCACCGATTTACACAAAATCTGTGGACGTATGTTGGGTAGCAAGTAAGTATCATATGATGCTCAGACTGCACCAAAGTTTTAATAATTGTATGAGTAAAAAGAATCAAACCATGCAGTGGATAGGTCCAGGTGAAAGGAATTATTTTTTTCTAAAAAACTCTTTCCATTCCTTATAAATCTAATAGGCATCTTTACTATTATGTCCTTAATTGAAAAAGTAAATTATATTTCAAAATTTGGGATGGAATTGATTTCATACCTAAGGGCATGCTTCCCATCAGAACATTCTGGGATTCATCACAGCCATTCATTTTTATTTTATTTAAAGATAATTGACCAAGGTTATATACAGAAAATGGTTGGGAAGGTGGTTAGAATAAAAAAAAAACAAAAAAAAAAACAAAAAATTTTAGCATTAAATAATAATAATAACACCAACTACAAATGATCCAAATTACTCGCAACAGTTTATTTGAATCCTCCAATGATTCGGTCCTTAGGCCATTATCCCTAACCTGTTGAAGGTAGGTTTTATTAATAACATTAAGTTGTGTCATTTCTAAGTGATTAGCTAATTTATAAAATTTAAATTAAACTGTTATAATATACATTTTATATTTGATTTTGTTTTTGAAAATGAAATACAGTTTTAAATGAATTGTGACTAGTCAATGATTGAGGTATGACAAAAATATTGGTATTATGCGAGGAATTTTATCACATTAATATGGTAATAATGTGAAAACAATTTTTAGGTTGGCTTCTTGACAATGGCCTAAGGGCTGAAACGTTGTAGGACTAAAATAAACTGTTGAGAGCAAATGGGATCATTTGTCGTTGGTTTTATTATTAACATAAATCACTTTCAAACAATTAATTAAAAAGAAGTGCATAATATATTAAATTAATAATCTAAGTGTTAAATAGTTTTTGTATATGTCCAGGTTCATTTGTAACTAATGATGGAGAAATTTAAAAAAAAAATTAAAAGAAAAGAAACGAATGGAAAAGCCGAAACTATCACAAAAATGGAAAGTGTACATTTTATATTTAAAAAATTGTTAGTTTTTTTTCATTTGATAGTAGATTAATTAGTTTACAATGGAAAATATATTTAACTATATAATTAGCAAATGCCAAGCCATATAAATCATTACTTTGTTGATATTACTTACTTATATAAACATTGAAGACCATGAACTGAAACCTGAATGTCGTCCATGATGACGAAACAGGCCAAACAAGGAGAAATGCTGATGCAGCTGTTGAAATGAAGTGATGAAGTCGCCACCAACCCTTAATTTTGGAACCATTAACTTTCAAAATGGATTCTCGTATCGTGAGGGTACAGTAGTACCATACCAGAAGAAACATGAGAGACAATTCAAGTACCCTAAATTAAAAAAACAAAACATAAATAGAGCAGATAACTTTAAAAGAATAGAAACTTTCTAAAAAGAAGTGTAATATCTAAGATAAATAAATCTCCATGTTCAAATCCACTTTTATTAGAATAGTGACACTAAAATATAATTTGTTCACCATTCGCAGATGTTCAGTTTTCTTATTCTAACAGATTTATCTCATCAAAATATCAGTTTTGGTCTCAAGCAAAGCTGACAACATTTAGTTGCAAGCTCCCTCAATTAACATTCCAAAGAAACTGATATGGTCTATTTATCTAGTCGGTAGCTGCGATATAATTTTTTTATGCTAGATCACTACTTCTTTGATTTAAGAGTTATCTGTTTAATCTCAGGCAAGGTTGACCATATTGAAGAATGCCATAACTATGAAAATCTAATTAAATATGTTAGAATTTCCATGTATCTGTTGAAATAACTCTTCTATATATAGAACATATAATGGATTTATTTAACCAAGATTTTTATATTTATTCAACAATTCTTAGAGACAAACAAATTAAAGAACATTAAATTATGTGTCAAATGAGTACCATAAAGTAATAATTGATCAAGTGGTGTGGTCATTAATTAACTGCTTATGACATTCCAATACTATATTACTACCAAATTAGTAACCGTTATAGGAATGCCAGTCCGCAGATATGCAGATATTTCCATGTTTTTTTTATTTCTTTATAACCAGCTCGGCCTTGGTTGGCCTTACATGATTGTAACAGTTTGTAAGTTATTTTTTTAACAGTTGATAGTGGGCATAGGGTATAGTCTTGTGCAAAAGGCACCCCAAACTATTTGCAATGCTATAAACATAAACTGTTATAATTAAAAACAATAAAGATCAATTCAATATATAATATAATAATCTAGAGAACAATAAAAAACAAAAACCATATAAACAATAATAAAAAAAAAAAATTGAGTCGAGCTGCAAAATAACTAGAGAAGAAGAAAAGGAAAATATAAAATAAAATAATGATAATAATAAAAATAAATATATAAAGAATTTATAACAGGATGTCTAGGATCAGTCTGGGCTTCAGTCTTTATGATGTGGTTGGTTGCCTAAGTCGTATGCCACTGCACCTTTCACTGTTGGTAGAATGGAGTGGAAATTCGTAGTAATTATCTATCGATTCAACTTGCAGTTCACGATGCAATTGGCTGTATCGTACAAACTAGGGAGAATCCACTGCGATTCTTAGAATCTTGTTTTAGAATGCTTGCAATTGTTTTCTTCTCATTCAGGATGCAACTACACTTCACAGCTGTACATCAGTAATGGCCAAAGTATTGTTTTATAAATGGGAACAGTTGTATCTGGTTGTACTCCAGAAATGATATGATACAAATTGATTGATGGTAAATAGAACAGAAAATAAATTGTCTACAACAGAAAAACTAAAACTTCAGCCCATATGTTTAGTGCCTAACCCATTGAGTTACTCCACAACTAAACATTCAAATAAAGTAATTCAAATATTATAATAAAAATAAAATAAAATAAAATAAAAGTAATCTCAAAGAAAAAAAGCAATGAAATTTGAAGCAATAAAACCAAGTAAAGGTAAAAAAACAAAAGTTAGATAAAATTGTGAAAAAAAAACAGAAAACATAATGTGCGTTAGTAGAAATGCCATTATTTGCTTAAAGTATAGAGGTAAATGATTTTTAAAAGATTTAAAGAATAAGAAAGTTAAAACTGCTCACTCGAAAACATTACATAGCAAAAGAGTAGATTTCTCAACATTTCTTCACCAGACCTGTATTTTAAAATAAATTAATCATACTTAATACAATAATACCAGAGGCAGCTAGAAAATAATCGCAAAGTGTTTTTAAAATTTTATTATTTTTAACAATGTTTAAAATAAAGAAATTCACCCCTTCCCAATTTTTACACCTCTACATCCAGTTTATTATTATTGGAAACAATAATGCAAGGTAACTACAATGAAAGCCTTCTTTGCTTTCATTACTTTACAACATCTTCAAGTAAGGGAAGTGTGTTGAAACACATAACAAACTTTTGTCTCCATAGAAGTAGTAGTTTTCATATTTGCCAATTAAATTCACAAAATTTTGATTTCTAGTCGTGCAGACAAAATTAATAGTTTGTGAAGAAATATAAATCTCAGGAATCATTAGACAAATAGATGTCTGCCAGCACTCAAATTAAAGCTAGTTGAATGTATTATAAAGTAGTATGGAGATTGTTTATTAAGTTTTCAGGGAATCCTGATTCTGTTTTTTTTTTTTATTTAATTTATGATTCCCCGTGTACATTTTGATAATGAGATCTTTCAGTAGGTTTGTGAGGGTTCTGATTCCGATTTTTGATTAAGCAAGTTAATTTTGAATTACTATTACAGTTGACACTATGTCTGATTACATTTTTTGTGATTAGGTTTTCGATTAAGCATGCACATCCCGAATTAACATTATAGTTGACTTTTTTTAATAAGGATACCATTAATTAGATTTTTAAAAATGCTATTTTCAAATTTATTGTCAGTAATTTCCTTTTTCAAACAATCAACGGACTAAAATAGGGAAATCCGTTGGCCTGCCTTCTATTTAACATACCACTAGAGAAGGCAATCAGAGACTCTCATAAACCAACAGATGGACACATCTTTAGTAAAAAAAGTGCAGTTACTGGCGTATGCAGACAATATTGACATTATCAGAAGAACGGAAGCCGACCTCATAGACGCTTTTAAGGTGATTAAGTCATCTGCGGTAAAGATGGGACTCAAAATAAATGAAGTTAAAACAAAATTTATGGTAGTAGATGGCAGATATCCTGACCCACACCTACAGATTAATAACTAAAATTTTGAGAGAGTAAAAGGTTTTGTTTACCTGGGTGCCTATATAGACACCGAAAATAGCTCTTCAAAGGAAATAGGAAAGAGAACAGCAGCATCAAATAGAAGCTATCATGGTCTCATAAAGCACTTAAGGTCCAGGCTTATCTCTCAAAATACCAAGACCATTTTATACAAGACTTTTATAAGGCCAATAATAAAATATAGGTCAGAATGTTGGACTCCCAATAAAAGAGATGTAACTAAACTAGAAATATTTGAGAGAAAAATTTTAAGGCGTATTACCAATCCAAGAGAATGGTGTCTGGAGGAAAAGACGTAATAAAGAGCTATACGAATTATATAATGATGCTTCCATCGGTCATACCATAAACATAAATAGACTCAGGTGGGCATGTCATTCGAATGGATGGTCAAAGGATTCTGAAGAGAGTCATAAGGTTTAAATGATAGGGAAAAGGAAACCGCCAAGTTGGTGGCATAAGGCGCAGGACAGGAACCAGTAGTGGCAAGGAAGTAAGTGAGTAATTTTCTAACAAATATATTATTGAATTACAGAAGAAATGTTAACTGTAATGATAATTTAGAATGTGCATGCTCGATCACAAATATAATTAATAAGTGGAATAAAAACACTCAAAAACCTAATAAATGATCTCCAAATCGAAGAAAACTCCATAAGTAACAAAAATCAAAAAGTGCAGGCACAATTGAAAATCCAACATAAGTTCAGAAATAGCTTCCTTGTAAACGATAAATCAATATATCAAAGAATTCTGCCAAATTAATAATTAACTCTTAATGATCCATCTAGAACAAAATATTGTTATTAGCAACTTAGAAAATCCTATTCCCCTCTAAAAAATATACTTGTTTTAATAAACAGTTTTTTTTTCTTAATTAATAAAATTAGGAGGTAGTAAAGATTATCTAAAAAAATCCAATAAACCTAAAAAATTTCAAGTGAATATGCCGAAATTATTTGAAAACTTGACTATTTTTAAATTATACAAAGAGATAAATATATAAATAATAATAAAATAAAGAGATAAAATAAAATAATCTACAGGTACTTCAAATCCCAATCAATAAGGACAATCCCTTGGATCGATCTACAAAATTTTATTGTCATTGAAATATGACTTGGCCAAGTTTTTTTTTTCTCATAAGCGAGCTTTTTCAATGTGTGCATTTAAGATAGATAGAAACAGTTTCAACATGAAATTTTATTGCTCCTCATTAACACTAAGCATTTTTTTGGAAAGTTTAGTAAATTTCTATTCAAACAAATGAATGCAAGTTAAGATGGAATCATCAAATCCGGGTAGAGAGACAGCTTTTTCAAGCTTGACATAGTATCATAACAATAACAGATCAGGAGCATTCAATCCGATTATTTTCTAGCAAAAGGTAAAACTATTACTGCATTAATCTTAACAAAATTATCAATATTTACAATAAAAAGGGAATATCTTTAGCTACTTATATTATATCTCATGAACTAACAACACAAAAATACCTTGAAAGAGTAAATTACAACCAGTTTTGAAAAAAAAAAAAAATGTAAATTAGAACCGATGGAAGGTAAATACTAATATTTTAATAATAATAATAAGACAAAAATAAATGTTGTGAAATTGGTATTTGAATGAATTTTGTTATTATTTGAGGGTTTGAGAAAAATATTTTCTAAGAAATGATAACAAGTAAAATTACTTTCAAAAGAACAAAATTCTACAAGAAAAGAAAAATTTATATTTTATAGAATTATTTAGGTTTTAATTTCTTTTGTAAGAACCCTCTAGTAATTTGCAATCAAAACTGAACCAGCAAATCCACTTGTTTAACAAGGTTATATCAGCAAAATTTTCTCACAAATTCTCATTAAATTTTTCCCCTTGGTTAAAAATTTTATAAATTGATATTTGCCCTTTTGAAAGTGAGCCTCTCAATCCATTATATTAAAATTGTAACTAATTAAAAAAGAGACAAATTTAAAAATTTTAAAAAAACATTCATTACAAATTTAATAAAACTTAAAAGTAGTTTTATTAATAATTAAAAAAATTACCTTAGATTAATACAAAGATTTGCAACAGAGAGGAGAAAACCAATCGCACTCAAGATTAATTTGAACTTCTCGTATTCATCTTTATATTTAAATCTGAAAATTAAGAACAGAACTTAGAAAAATTGCATTTCATTCATAATATAAACATAAACATATAGTATATATTTTTACTCCTAGGTACGGAAAGAATTATAACAGGTATAATTTTCGATACTCAATTTTCAACAGATTTTTTTCCTTTCAGAGCCCTTAATCTCGAAAATATTTATTTTGGTCTCTGGGTCTGTTCCAAGACTATCTCTTGAATGAGTTAACACATTTCATTTTGTTTTTTTTCTAGTTTATAGGGTTTTAGTCCATAAAGGAAGTGTGCCAAATCGGATAATCTACGTGCAATAGCCAAAAACAAGGATATTCCTGAGACTCATTGGAAAGATAATAAAGCTTTACTTAAATTACCTGAAAATCTAATCCTCAGTTTTACTTCCTTACTAGGGAAGTTTTGTACTCATGCACGGAATGAAAAAAATTTATATTCTCAGAATTGAAAATTTTCAATCCCATTTTAGGTTTCAAAAATCAAGCAAAAAAATTCTGTGTCTGTCTGAAGTCAAATTTGTAATAGGACATAGTCATTTAATGCTTTATTGACAAGCAGTGGTGGATTGGGGCACATACGACGATAAGCTATCATTAAGTGAGGTCACTTGTTTATCAAATTTATTTTTTGAAGTACATAAATTTATTTAGTAATGTATTCTTTTATTTCACACTATTCCATTTTTTACATGTTCAAAAGGTTTTTTATTTTTATTAAGTTTATTTAGATTATTTCATGTCTAAATGTTTTATAGAAAATAACTTTCTAAAATTCTTATTAATTAATTAATCAGTTAAAAAACCCCAAAACAATCATATATCAACAGATTGCATACATAGATTTAGTGGCTTACACGAGTGACAATAGCCGTCATGGTTAAAAAACAGTTATTTAAACTTTATTTGGCTAAATATTACATATTATATATTATATAATGCTTATTTAAATTAAAAGGAAAGAAAATATATATATATATATAAAAAAAAATCATGCGTTTAACTGGTTTTCCAGGGCAGACCTCCCCCCTTCATCAAAATGTTAAATGGTTAACCCAATCATAATGAAATTTTCAGGAACTGGGCTGGGTAGACATCTAGTTGGTCACATATTAATCATATCAAACTTTTCCAACTACTTCGGCTTATGGCTGTAGTAAACATATTTTTGTTGGGACACTTATATTTCAAAAACAGCTTGTTGGTTTTTCCAGCAGAATTTAAAGATTGGTTCGAAAATGGTTCAGGTATTAATTTCATAAAAATCCATCCGCTACAATTCACCGTGAGCAAATGTATTTTTCTTGATACACATGTTTCAAAAAAGCTTCTTCCGTAGAATTATTTCTCGAGGGACAAATCAAATTTATCCTTAAACCTTTAAATATAAGTAATTATTAATTATGTGGCTACCTAGGCTGAAGAAATGGTGAGGAAACTATACTCACCTAAATATTTGCCAGACGGTTTTTTATAAAAAAAAGCTCTTGCCCTTTAAAAGTTAAAATCAATTTAAAAAATCATTTAAGCTAAATGCCTAAATAATAAATAAATTAATAATAAAATAATTTCTTACTTGTCATTTTTATTAAGTATTGAAACATTTACATTTCCAAGAATAATTTTAAGGTACATTCCATTTGGCTTGGGTAGAGTTTGTTCGATGTCAAATAAAGTTCTATCTCTCTTTTCAATTTCTTTTCGTAAACTAGCTACTTTTTCAGCATCATCTTCACCTATGTGTAATCTAAAAATTTAGAAAAAAATTAACATATGAGTTCAGAACATTTCTTAAGACATACTAAAAACATTCATCAATACAAAAAATCATGAAAAATAAAATAACAGTAATATTGATTTAAAAAAAAAAATTAAATGCACAAGATTTTTAAAACAAAAATTTATCTCTTTCTTCAATTTCCTTCCGTAAACTACCAAAAAATATTAATATTTTACAACATTCTTAATAATTATAAAAAAAAAACTTGGAAATTAAAAAGAGATTTGAATACCAAATAATTGGTTGTAGAATGTATACTCAGCTCCTACAACATACCATCAGTTTGAAACTCAGTCTCCCTCCTCTCTTTATTTTCACCGATAATTTCCCAGATTATTATTTAAATTGTTAAGGTGAAGAAACTTCAAAGTAGAATATAAACTATTCTATATTTTGTTCCTTTACAACGTTTCAGGATATTATCCCATATTCATGTACTATTTCATCCTCATATTTGTCATATTTTATCAATTTCCATTTTGAAATCTTTTCTTCTATATAAAATTATATAAAAACAATTTTTATACTATATGTATATAGATGACAAGATTTCAAATTGGAAATTGATAAAACATGTCAAATATGAAGATGAAATAGTACATGAATATGGGATAATATTCCGAAACGTTGTACAACAACAAAATATAGAATAGTTTATATTTCAGTTGAAAGTTTCTTCACCTCAACAATTTAAACATTAATATAATCAATTTCCTAAAAAGAGATTCCTAGATTATTTTTATTGGCTTCATCTATTTTAAGAATAAATGAATTATATTTTAATGAGGCAAATAGTAGAGAGAAGACAATATCAGGATTTTTATTTATGCTTTTCCATAATTTAAATTGTGTGATTGTTTACTGTTATAACATTTATTAGTTAAATATACATAGGGTAAAATTTATAGGTTTAAAATTCTATAATAATCTTAAATGATTTATTATTTTACTATAACTTTGGGAAAAATAATGTAATTATTTATTTATAAAAATATTATGCTCAAAAAATTCTGTAATCAATTTAACTATTTGTTTATAGATTTAATACAGTAAAAAATTCCATAACTTGGAAATAACACATTACTTAATAATTTTAGGAGTAAGAAATCAAATGTTTTTTCTAAGATACTAATTGAATAATTATTGTAAGGATACAAGCAGACAAAAAAATGTAGTAAAAGGCTTTTTTAGCAATCTGTTTTGCAAATGCTTGTGTTTCAATCATTCCATAGAGAAATCTAATTATAAGCTAACGGGACTCTTGAAATGTCTCAATATTCAATTAATTAAATAATTAGTAGGTACAATGGTCACTAACGTAGCTCTGTAATCAGCAAACTTTAATCTCATTGCAGCTCTAGTTATACATTCTTAGATAAGATTAAAAAAAAGAGTAAATGTATCTTTCTAAAAATAACTTTTGAATTTGAAATTAATTAATTTAATAACAACTACTAATTCAAAATAAATAACTTCTAATAATTTATTTTATGAGGTTCTATTAGTAAATAATTAAATAAGACTCATAATTAAAGATATATTAAGATTTATTTTGCAAGTGTTTAATGACCTAGGATTTTTAACACCTGTAGATTGGCAACAACAAAAGGTCCTTTTATTTATTTTTATCACATTATTTCGGATGTATTTTAAATAAAGCCAATGGTTATATAATATATTGTAATATTGGAAAATGCATTATTTAGCTTAAATGAAAAATACAAATAAATAGAAGAGAAGAGATTTATTAAAGAAGCTTAATAAAATAATAATGATAATAATAATCAGAACATTTAAAAATTAGGAAATTTATCAGTACAAGAACAATTTTTCAAGTTCAATGATTATAAAATATTGTTTTAAAAATTATCATTGGCTTTAAATAATAAATATAAATTAAGTGGCCAATAATAATGATATTGGTAATTGTGATGTGAATCAATCAAAAATATAACAAACCTCCTCAGTGAACGCTTGATGATGCCCACACGGTACCTTTGATGATTTAATTCTTTGACACATTTTGATTGCACATCGATTAATTCTTCAAGTTTTGTCAGATAATCTTTGTTGACAGTCTGTGAAAAAAAGGTAAAAATATATGGTAAAACAATAATACAAAGTTTATTACTATTTACCCACTTCAAATCACAAAATAATAAATTAAAAAACTAGATTGAAGGCTTTATAAAAATTAAAAAACAAACTAAATTATTTATTCAATCACGATTAGACCAATTTATAAATAAGAGCGACAGATGATATCCTAAGGCATTAATTGTGAGAAAAACCAACTTTAAAATAGGATTAGTGTTCAAGAGTAGAATAATCAGAAAAGATTTACTCAGAATGGTTCCTCTATATCCTTTTAGGTTTCACAATAGTCAGAAGAAATTATTTATGTATATGTATTTTCAATTACTCAAATACCTCTAAAGTCTTAAAATCAGCTCCCAATTCGTTCCAGTTTTCCAGACAACTATCTACTGATGGCAAATCCATTACTTCTTCACCTCAAATGACAAATTATGAAATTTCTTTTAAACTCTGCATATCCTATAGCAAAGAAATGTGAGAAATGTTAATATTGGAGAAAACACACATCAACATTGACATTATCACACAATCATGATTCAAGTTCAAGGATTCAGGGAGAGTATGATTAAACATAAAATTCTATATATCACCAGGATTATAGTATATAAAACATAATGATGTAGAATGAATATAATTAACGACCATAGGGACAAACCTCAGTTGTGAAGAAATATAACTTATATTTAGTTATTTAGGGTTCACACTTTTTAACTATTTCAAGCCAACTTCACAAATAAAGGCACTTCTTCAAAAAAAATAGCTTCAACGAAAAAGAAGAAAAAAAAAAAAAGGTAGCACACAACTTTGCTAGCGCCTCCGTATTAAGAAAATAATTGTGAAATCGCCACTAGAACATAAAGAAACCTCCACGAGGCTTTAGAATGATTTTTGGGTTTAAAAAAATAAATGTTAACAAGTGAGGAACGAAGGCGTTCAACGGGATTTACACATAGAACTAAAACACTCGAAATTTTTAAGTTTTAAAAAGCATAGCCTTATCAGTGAGCTACCTTTCGTGACGTCACAGTTGTTTATTGATCTGAAACAGCTGATTGGTTCTTGGTCGGCCTACAGTTCTGTTGGGGATCATTGTTCCAAAGGTTCGAGGGTTGTTTGGTTGTTAGGTACCGTGTACACCATGATGTGAATTGTGCTTGTGTTCGGTTATGTTTTAAGTTTTATAGTTATTACTTGAAGATGGAGGTTGTTGGCGATTATAAATACTATGCGAAAGACATCATTGGCCATGGGGCTTTTGCTGTCGTATACAGAGGAAAAGCGATTAATGTCAGTATTTTTATATTATTTATAATGCTAGTCTGTTTGTGCTATACAAAGTTGATACCTCTATAATAATTTTAGAAACACTACTATTGTTTATGACAATGTTATTGTAAACATAGTAAGGTTGAATATTCCATGTAAACATTGCCATTTGTCAGAAATCTATAGATTTATTGTTCACACGTTTTAACCATGAACAATAAAGAAATGTAACTAGTTAATTACTTACAAATTGTGGAGGTATAACTTAAGTATGAGGTTGTTTGAATGCATGCTTTAAGTGTGTTGGCAGATTTGTTTATTCTACTATCCACATGTGTGCTAAATAAATTATGTTGTCTTATACAAAGAATTCAGTGAACAGTAAAAATTATTCTCTATACTTAATGAAAAATTAACCACATTCATCAGGCATTTGTGGCACAATGTTTTTGTAAACAGAATCAGGATGTCTTTCCCAGACTGTACAGATAAACATGGTTGATGCTTTGTCAGACATTTTGAGATTTACCATTCAACAATTTCAATATTGGACACATGAACTTCATCTACTGTTTCCATTTGTGTTCAGTTATTTTGAAACACAAAAAGAATTTAATAAACTTTTCAAGTTTTTTTCTATACTAAATGAAAAATGAATTGACCACATCCATTTCATTTATCATTCATAACAAGCGGAGTTGGGAGAGTTGAAACTAATAGCTAAAATTGTCATTGATGAGACCCTTATTCATGAATGAACCATTGATAAATAAATAAATCTGTGGTAATTTTAGCTATTAGTTTCATCCATAGCTACGTTTTGCCTATCTCTAATAACAAGTTTGTGGCACTATGTTTTTGTAAACAGAAACAGAATAGCTTTCCCTGACTTTCCATGTAAACATGGTTCATGCTTTGTCAGACATTTTGAGATTTACCATTCAAAAATTTCAATATTGAATACAAAAAGAATTCCATTCATAAATTACTATGCAGTACATTAAAATTTATTTGCAATGTGGTGGACTGACGAATAATTGGTGGCAGATTTGTTTATTCTCTTCTACTATTTCCATTTGTGTTCAGTTATTTTGTAATTCAAAAAGAATTTAATAAACTTTTCAAGTTTTTTTTTTATTCTAAATGAAAAATGAATTGACCACATCCATTTCATTCATTATTCATAACAAGCAGAGTCTGGCAAAAATTAGCTATAGTTGAAACTAATAGCTAAATTGCCATGGATGTGACTCTTATTCATGAATTAACCATCGATAAATAAATGTATCCATAGCGATTTTAGCTATTTGTTTCATCCATACCTAATTTTTGCCTATCTCTTATCACAAGTTTGTCGCACTGTGTTTTTGTAAACAGAATTAGGATGGCTTTCCCAGAATTTCCTTGTAAACATGGCTCATGCTTTGTCAGACATTTTGAAATTTATAAAAAGTTTACAAAAAGAATTTAGTGATCATTTTAAGTGGTTTTCTTTACTTTATGAAAAATTTATTAACACATTCATTTATCATTCATAACAAGTCTGTGGCACTATGTTTTTATAAACAGAGACTATAGTAAACTATTCAAATTGTTTTTCTATGTTTGATAAAAAATGAATTGGCCACATGTTCATTTGATTCATCACAAATTTGTTATATTATGTTTTTGTAAATAAAATAAGCATGAACATGCTATGTAAACATTGTACGTGGTTTGTCTGAAATGTTCGAAGTTTATTGTTCTCATATTTTAATTTAAAACATTAATCCATACTGCATCCAAATTTTGGTCTACATAAATAGGAAGTATTGTTTTGTTGTTCTCATTAAAAATAAATTATTAATTTAGCTATTATATGTCTAGTGTCTAGCACATTTTTTCGAAGGAACAACTGTTATAATACAAAAGAAAATGCAGTTGATATTTAATTAATCTATAAGCATTTAGTCTGCTTAAAAAATTGTTTTTATTATGTGTTTATACCATTTTGTTTGTCCTTAGAATCCAAAGAAAGTAGTTGCTATTAAAAATGTCACCAAGAAAAATTTAGCAAAGTCAAAAGATCTTTTGGACAAAGAAATAGATATCTTACAGGTATGTATCAAGTTAACTATTTAAAACATTTTTTACTAATGTATAAAAAGACTAACTTGATTAGACGCAGTTATTAATTCAGAAATTTATTTTCTGCCAAGCGTAAAATGTTTTCTACCTTCTCCAAGTCTTCCTTATATTTTATAAATACAATATAAAATTCAAATATAAGCCATATAAATCTTTAGCATAGTTTATCTGTTTTTAGAACACCCCAGCCTTTTAAATCTTTTAAACCACCCATCATTTTGAATTCTTTCTCTATTGGCCTTTGTCTAAAATGGCTCCAGGTGTCTTTGTTTTGTTGCAATGCAAGACTAACTGCGTGAGACGCAGTTATTAATTTAGAAATTTATTTTCTGCCTTCCCCAAGTATTCCTTCTATTTTATAAATACAATATAAAATTCCAATATAAGTCATATAAATCTTTAGTATTGTTTATGTGTTTTTAGAACACCCTAGCCTTTTAAATCTTTTCAACCCCAAGTATTCCTTCTATTTTATAAATACAATATAAAATTCCAATATAAGCCATATAAATCTTTAGCATAGTTTAT
>NW_027114863.1:1695624-1738679 GCF_000696795.3 Halyomorpha halys
CCCACCATTTTGAATTCTTTCTCTATTGGCCTTTGTCTCAAATGGCTCCAGGTGTCTTTGTTTTGCTGCAATGCAAGACTAACTTGATTAGACGCAGTTATTAATTTAGAAATTTATTTTTGATTAAGTATTAAATATTAATTTATAGCTGAGCATAAAATATTATGTGCTTTTCCTAAGTCTTCCTTTTATTTTATAAATTCAATAGAACATTTTACTATTATAAATCTTTAGTATAGATTATGTTTTTATATTCAGATTATGATATTTGGTAATAGTTAAAAAACAGAAATGTATTTCTTTTACAATAACAATGATATATTGTTAAAAATAAATATGCATTAAATCTTTAATTTACACCTAGTATAGTTTAAATTAATTTTTGGCAATCTTAAAGTTTGTTTTTGTTGTTATTTAATTGTAGATAATCGATAGTTTTTTAAAAACAAATGTCATATTTAGCACTAAACTCAAATAACTAAATAGTATTGGAACACTAAACTGAATTCTCTGTTCACTGCATTAACTGAGTAACCAATTAACTGATTGCTGACTAAGGCTGTTCTCCGTACAAATAACAAATTCTCTTTGAAATGCCATGTTTGTAATGTGCATTGTTTACTATATTTTTTATGTGATAAAATGCTGCATTTGTCACAGTCCAGTAAAAGTAGGTGACACTCCAGTACAGCATATCTAGACAGGCAGAATATGGTACCATGAAGTGCTGGTTCTTCTGATATAAACTCTTCTCGGTTTTTATTATTATCTGCTGCTCCTGACTCATTCCAGTTTCAGTTTAGTGTTTTCTACTTTAGGAACAAGTTAGAGTTGACTTCCGTAGTTGACCGCACCCCCAACCATCTTCTCCTCGATCTATACTTCTTATTTATAGCTAATAATAATTTATCGACTAACCTAAATCCTAAGTTAACAAAGCTACAAAAATAACTTATATACAAAGAGCTAGATGATTATTTAAGTGATATCACTAGACAAAGTAGCAGAAAGAGGTATCATAATTCTAGACTCTTTCACCATCTTCTTGAAATTAGACTGAGTCAAATATCGTATGGATATAAATATTTATCCTAGCATATCTTGTGGAGTTCTTTTCATTTTATATTATTCTTCTGTATATATACTTCACTATTAGTAGGTTTTTTCTTTTTATAAAAAAAAGAAAAAGTATTTCATTATGTTACTCTGGCATTTCAACCCTAATGGAATAAACAAGAATTCATATTTTAGACTTTATCCTACTCAAAAATTATCAAGCTTTATTCTTTTTTTTATTATTCTAGTAAAAGTTCAAAATATATTACTTTTTATAGGGAAACAATTTCTTATATTTGTAAATTAATTTATACATGTAAAAACTCAAATTAAAATAAAATTATATGTATATATTTATTGAATCTTACATAAAGAGTCAACATCTATTCCGGCACTGGGCTGACTCCCTTTTTCCAAACCAAAAGTAATTACTCGAGAAAGTGCTCTTATTCTAATTACTTTTTTTAATATAGCTTTTGCTATCTATTGTGGACACTTCAGGTTTATACTATTCAAATACTGGGTAGAGAACCTGCTTCCGCCAACTTAGGGAAAGTTCAACGCTTAATGCAACCATAATCTCATTCTACCAAATATGCAAAATAATACTACAATCTAACATTAACAGACACCAAATGACTCTATCAATTACCTCATGAAGATATGCCGTCACCACTTACACTGTCTCTTTTACTACTTTGTCCATTATAATATAATTAATAAGCCTAAAAATGATATCTATTTGTCTTAATTTATTTAAACTTAAACAGTTCTTTAGTATTCAAATTACAATTGAAAAATACAAATTTAATTATTTCTTGTCTTACCTGTCGTAATTTATGAATGTTATAAATTAATTGTTTATAACATTTCCTCCAAACATCTCAGCTATGTGATTAGTTTATTGTTAATACAATGTCTGTGATCACATTCCTTGTCCATTCTATTGATTCAATTAATGGACTGGAGTTCTGGCAATTGCTAGATTCTCCACCCAAGTCCTGAGCATCTACGGCTAGCACCCTTACTCATCCTTCACTGGCTTTTAACCAGTGACGTGGTGAAGAGAGAAGAGCTGGGATCTTCCCGCCTCCTGCCCTTTCCTTCACAAGTGGGGGAAGAGCTCAGTTCAGAGTTCCCCAGGCTGAATGTAAATAGGAATAATTAAGATATTATTTTCTTAATTTTTTTTTTTGTTTGTATTTATTTATTTATTATAATTTTTTTCTTCTCTTCTCTTCTATTTCTTATTTTGTTATCAAATAATTTATATATTTGTAAATATGGTGTGAATGAGTTTTATCATCCATATTACCATTGTCTGAAAATATGTCAGAATGTAATATTACAAAATAAAGTATAAATCAATTATGGTACATACAATTTTCTGTTTTAGTGTATAATTAATTTTTTTTTTTTTTCGAAGGAATTAACCAAACTTCAACATGAAAATGTTGTGGCTCTTTATGCTGTAGAGGTAAATAACTTTAAGTATATATGTAAATATAACTGTCTTGCTTTTGTGTATCTAATATCTTATCACACTAATTTTTATATTGTTTTTAGGATCGAAGCCATGTAGTATTCCTTATAATGGAAGTGAGTATAAATATTCTTGATAATTGAAATTTTTAACTTTTTTGAATAATAATTTAATTAAATATTGCCTTATTTAATTTATTTAAAATGCATAAGTTATTTTTTATCTTGAAAATTTTTACAGTACTGTAATGGAGGCGATCTTGCTGATTATTTACAAAGTAAGTTAATATTTATAAATTCTGTTATTAATTGATTTTTTTTTTAAAGTAATGTAGATATATTTTTTAAATAAATGAATTATTTAAATATTATTAACTTTAGTGATTTAGTTTAAAAATTGAAATTTTTGTATAACATTTTATCAGGTGAGAAAGACAAACATTCTAAAACAAAATCAAAGACTTTGGTCAGGGGGCCCCGGGAAGGAACGACTAAAAGTTTGTATTTAATCTAATATCAATAGATAGGAGGTTAATTTATAAATATGATACAATAAATAATAAGCAACAACTTGTAGATATGATAGATACAGTCACATCAAATATGAAAATAGTGGAATCGCATAGAAACAAGAAGGCATTGAAAATTATTACTGAAAGTAGTATTGAAGTGGTCTCAGGGTCCTAATTAGAAGACAACTAAAATATAAACAGTATTAGGCTAAAAATAATTTAATATTAGGTAACGTGAATAAAATGAATCGCTTTGATTAATTACTCAAATATTGGGTTTTCAAGCAGTCGCTTGATTTTGGGTGAACAAAACAAATAATTATTGCTCAGTTTTTGTAGCATTTGCTCAGAAATAGAGTGAATAAACCGAAATTACTTCTATATTTTTGAGGAATTGATAAATCTCTTAAGCTCTTCCAAGATGGATTCCGCCATCATCCAAACAGTGAAGGTCTGGTGACAATTCGCTTGGAAAACTCTACCCCAAAGACTTGGAGGTTAAACAGTGGTGGTGAAACGGTGGGTAGTTGAAAGCACCAGAAACCCACAAATCTGGTGCCTTGTAAAATTTGCAGTATACTCCAAATCAATGGCAGAGGGCCGGTGAGGAATAGAGTCCCCACTTAGTTAGTGATAGTTTACAAATTAACGTATGTAATACTCAAAAAACATAGAGACCTAGGAGTCTCCATCAGCTTATCTCGATGTTTAATAGTTCCTCATTCTGAACTGTCCTTGGAATGAGATCATCATAAACCTACAGCACTCTTGTAGATGAAAGCCTGCCTCAATGAAATATTTTAACCAACTAACTGGTAACTATTTTAATTACAAAAAACAAAAGATAAAAAAATATATATGATCGAAAAGTCAACTGGAAAGGCTATTAAAAATAAATTTTTCTTTGGACTTTAACATTTATATTTTCTGTTATTTTTTCTTTGAAAGTGGATTCTCAGTAATATTGAGCTATTTTGAAGTACTCACTCTCCTCTAACTTTCCAGTTTCCGCCTAGCGTTAGTGAAAAGAGTTAACACTTGTATTAAAATATTTTGAAAAATTCTTTAACTATGAAGCATTGCTTTACAAGTCGAGCACTTGATTATTGAGCTGAATCTCAGAAAATTTTTAAATTCGGGTGCAGTGTTTGTAACGAGTTACTTCATTTTATTCACATCACCCATTATTATGAAATGGAATAAAATGTAGGAAAATGGGGTGGGAGATTTTCTATTTTGACTCATGGAAAGCTTTTCAGAAGTTGTTGCAAAAAATAAGAATAATTAGTGTCCAGTATAATAATAGGGAGATTAGGTTGCCTTGTTTTGTTAACATACAGTGTTTTGGTTATCAAAGGTCCATGCATACTTCTGATGTGATTAATTTTTAGTTTTCATTATGCACAGCACATTCTTCCTATCAGTGTTCCGCACATTCATCCGATATTTCTACAAAACAATGCTCCTTTATATTTATATAAGAATAATTAAATTTTATCATCTGAAATCAAAGAAGAAAATACGTTTCCTTTTGCATAACCCTACATCAATTAACTGATCCTTTTTAGACGAACCCTGCTCTATACTTATTATTTTGGTTTCCAATCAATTTTTAATGATAAGCTAGGTTTTAGTGTTGAAACTGATATGACTGCTTTTCGTGAATAGTGGCACATCTCACATGTTAATTTTAGAGGAGAAGCATATAAACATTTTAAATATACATTTTTTCAAATATTGACTTAAAATTCATTCTAATCTTTTAATTTTTTGTATATTAGACATTTGTGTTTATTAGAACTAAATTTACTAAATAAACATATTGTGTCAGTAATTTTTTACCAAGATGTACCAGTTTTTAAGAAAAAACATCTTCAAATTAAACAAGTTATACTTTCATTGTAAATTATACAATATTTAAAGAAAAGTTGAAAAAAAATATAGAAATTATTGGGTTGTTCGTTCAGATTATTGTAAATATTTTTAATCAATTATATATGGCCCATTTTGATCTATTATATTTTGCCATCTTTCAGGTAATTTTTTAATTCTGTCCTCCGTCCTATGTGCGTTTTGATGTCCTCGAGTGATTTAAAGTGTTTCCTGTTAAGAGAGTTTTGAAGGGCCTGAAATAAATGAAAATCTGTTAGGGAAAGGTCTGGTGAATAGGGTGGGTGAGGAATCATATCCCAGCTAAACTCCAATAATTTCTAAAAAAAATCGCTAATGGATATGTGGTCCAATAAATTCTTTTCAGAAATTTGAAATTATACGGTCAATTATTTATATATATTAAAAGCACTTTTTGTTGAGTTGTGCTACTATTCAAGCAAAGCAGTCACATTTCCTTTGTTTATTACCAAGCGTTTTTTTCAAATTTATACTCTTATTTAGAATATAATTTTTTAAATATTTAATTTATATTACCACATCAAATACCTCAAAATATATAACAATTAATAAAAGGCTTGATTGAATTCTCCATAATTTAGTATCACTTAAGTATCCTCACATTTGCTTTGACTACACAATCTTTGCTTAAATTAATTTTTTTATTGGTTATCATTCCATCATCGCTTAATCCGCAATACCTTTTAAGTCTGAAAAATTTACTAATATGTTATGATTTTTTTAAAATCAAAATATTGTTCTAGAGATATTTAGGCTCGCCCATCATTTTGTCAGATATCTTATTGATTTTTTCTCATTTCTACAACTGAGTTTTAATTTTTATATTTTGAAATGTTATTTATAAGACTTACAAGGTATTACAGCTTAAGCAATGTGTTGATCTTGTGTTATGGCTTATTATGTTATATTGAAGATATGTTACTTGAATGCATGAGTGGTTGGTTTATTTAAATTCAACATAATATCATGTTTCAGTTTTATTCATACCGCAATCATTTCGACAAACTTGGCTCATTTGACTTATTTTCAAGATTACTTTGTCTTAGTCCTCTCTAGATTGAGGTCCATTTTCAGACTATATTAAAACTATCAAGAGTTAAAGAATATTTTAAATCTATACTAATACTCCATGACTTGACCAGTATTTTGTAACCTTTACAAACTAAACACTTAACGCTGGATCTACTCTACACGTTTGCCGCTTCCCACAAATCTAAGACCTGTACCAATGCTTGGTAAACAAAGGAAGAGGATTTAAATAATTTAAAACAGGAAGAGAAGACTCAAGTTAAATTATTTGTCTAATTGAATAACATTCTAAAAAGTGGCTGAAATTGGAAAGCGACATGAAATTCTATTTATTTATTTATTTTTTTAAAATAATAATTTGTCATATTTATCTAAGTTTTCTTGGCATATATAAACTTTTCATGCTCTGTTTAGGTAAAGGTACCCTCAGCGAAGACACTATAAGAATGTTTTTAAAGCAAATAGGTAATTATTTTTATATTTATCCCAATTTTTATTAAGAATTTTAAAAAAGTACTCATGTTTTGCTTTAAATTAATTTTTTAGCTGCAGCGATGAAGGCCCTCCATGCGATGGGTGTAATCCACCGTGACTTAAAACCACAGAACATATTACTGTCATATAATGTCCCCAAAGAAAATCTTACACCCTCAATGATTACACTCAAAATAGGTAATTCAGTAATAAGTTTGTTTTTGAGGTATTGTATTACATTTTGACTTTACTATATCTTTTGTTGTTTGGTTCTTGGGATTTACTTTTTAGTTTTATTAAAAATATTGTAATATTTAGGACTTATTCACTTTATCTTATTTTCCATTGCTGTTATCCTATGAATGTTGTGAATTTGTGCCAAGCCAAACATGGACATTTTAAAGGTTTGAATTAAAAAGTATGTGCTGAATTTTAGAAAGGGTAGTGATTACCATGTGACTTACGCTTTGTAAAATTATGTCTCATGACTTGTTAGTTTTCGATCTATTTACTGTACAGTATAAGCATAAATTTATCTATTTATTATTATCATGGCACTACAGTCCTACAAGAACCCGAGCCTCTTCCACCAGTTACCAATCTCTAATATCTTTCACTCTCTACCTCCTCCTCTGAACACTGAGCCACCTCGATCCTCCTCTACATCATTCAGCCTATTAGAGGGTGTTCTCTTCTTCCTTTGTCATCCAATTTCGAATTGAGCATCTGCTTGAGTATTCTTTGATCATGAATTCTCTCCACATGTTCCTATCCATCTTATTTGGGCTCTTTTCACTAATGCCGAGCGTTGGGTTCCCCAAATAGTTCCATCAGCTCCTCATTCCTACTCAATTCTCAGTTACTCTGTCCCATATTCTTCTCAACATCTTTCTCTCCCTGGAGTTTAGCAATCGTTCTGATATTTGGAGTTGTCAAGGGCCATGTTTTCCACCTATATGTAACCACTGGCTTACAATGGTTTTGCTTGCTGCTCTTAACCTCAATAGTCTTTGCAGTGAGAAACAGCATCTATGTCCTGCTGCTATTATGGCTTTTATTTCACTCTCCGGTTAATTGTTGTCTGTAGCCAGGATTCCCCAGGTACTTAAACTGGTTTACAGAACTAGAAATGTTACCTGTGGAAGTTTCTTCACTATTCCCTTCTTGAACTTTTCTTGTACACAGTCTTGTTTTGTTAATCCTTAGAACTAGTATAGCTGCCGCTTCTTTTAATTCTTGGAATATTCCCTGTAATGCTGGAAATAACATCATCTGCATATGTTAGGTGTTTATTGCAGATGGTCCCTCCTGGGTTAGTTTTAAATAAACTGATACCAACCTCCAGACATTAAAAGAAAGAGAAGAAAGGGGATAACCCTGTCTCAAGCTATTCTCCACAGAAAATTCCTGTGACCACCAATTTCTAATTTTAACTTGATAAGGAGAACTTATTAGCATTATTTTTGTCTGCCTGACTATTTTCTTGGGTATACCGACATTTACCATTACGATTGCTTTCAAAAGCTCTACTCTGTCATGTGCTTGTTTCAAGTCTACAAATAGCAGATGCATGTCTTTGTTGAATTCATAACACTTTTCCATTGCCTGCCTCAGGGAGAGTGGTCTGGTCTGGTCAACTCTGAAATGCAGTGTTATCCTTTATGACATGGTACCAAAACCTTAATGATTATGAATGAATAAATGAAAGATATAATGATTGGTTTTTACTTGAACATATTTTTTTATTTATTCTTATTAGAATAGATTAGTTTTCTGATTTTTTTTGGTTTTTTTTTTAGCTGATTTTGGGTTCGCAAGGTTTCTTGAGGATGGTGTTATGGCAGCCACATTATGCGGTTCCCCCATGTACATGGTAAGGATACTTATTGATCCATATAGAAATAAGGTTATATGACTTATTTATTCCTTCTGTTACATATTTTAATAAGTTAATTGTTACTTTATTTTTATTTTTCAGGCTCCGGAAGTAATTATGTCACTCCAGTACGACGCTAAAGTAGACCTTTGGAGTATCGGAACTATTATATTCCAATGCCTTACTGGATCGGCTCCGTTTAATGCTCAGAATCCACAAGCACTCAAGAGGATTTACGAAAAAAATCTTGTACTCATACCTGAGTATGTTATTGAATCACAAATTTTTTATTGATAATTATATTTGTAGCACTTAAGTTATGAAAGGTCTCATTATGCTTAGCCATCATGTTTTGCATGAATTCATAGAGTAGTCAGGTTTTGCCAGATATATATCTTTGTTTATTAATTTGAAACTGTCTTTATTTCTTCTCATTCATTACCATTTTTCGGTCTTGTGGAATTGTATAATTTTTCCTTATTGACATTTTGGCCATTATGGATGAATCTATTTATTTTAAGTGAGTACTTAATTTAGTAAAGTAAGTTTGTTGGATTTTGTTTTTTTTAATCTTATGAAGATCATTGAATGATTTCTTTTACTAATTGGATACATTTCTTTTTAGCATCCCTTCTGGGACATCTCCAGAGATGGCAGACCTTTTGACTGGACTGCTCAAGAGGAATGCCTCTGAGAGAATGAGCTTTGAACATTTTTTTGCTCATCCATATTTGAATCCACCAAAAACACCAGTGCCTATCGAGCAACTTCCAAGCCCCCTTTCCTGCAGTCCTGCTCCTGAACCAGGTATGATTACTTCATCTCTATTTAAAGTTATAAGTGTTGAGGCATATAAACTTAGTGAGGGTCAATATTACGAAACATTTGATTAGGCCTGTCATGGGGAATTCCTTATTGCAGAGCTGGGCCAAAATTAGCTATAGTTGAAACTAATAGCTAAAATTGCCATGGATACGATATTTACTCTTCAATGGTTCATTCATGAATAAGGGTCGTATCCATGGCAATTTTAGCTAATAGTTTCAACTACAGCTAATTTTGGCCCAGCTCTACTTTATTGTAATAAAATTTTCTTTCTGCAGTGAAATCTTCATGTAAGACTTAGTGATCGCGATAATAGCTAAAATTGCCATGGATACGATATTTACTCTTCAATGGTTCATTCATGAATAAGGGTCGTATCCATGGCAATTTTAGCTAATAGTTTCAACTATAGCTAATTTTGGCCCAGCTCTACCTTATTGTAATAAAATTTTCTTTCTGCAGTGAAATCTTCATGTAAGACTTAGTGATCGCGAAGGTTCAATGCTAATACCACCAATCGTTACTGATACCACCAATGCCTCTACATATGTCTTTCCAGTGATGCCCCTCTAAACCCAACTACTAAATCAATTTTAACGCAATCATTCCATCTACATTTCGGTCTTCTCCTTGAATGTTTACCCATCAGTTCAGTGTTTATTCAACTAACAGTTTAGAGAGAGATCGGCTCATTACCAAGTCCTACAAACTGACTCTTCCATCTCATACACCACAATGCTATAACCTTCATTAATTATACCAGGTGCCGTTTCCTTAATTCAGTGTTGTGTAGACTTCTAAATTCTCCTGGCAATTAATTAATCATCCTTTTTAAATCCGAATATTTTTTGTATTACTTTATTTTCAAAAACTTTAAGGCTCTGTTCTTCCCTTAATGTAAGAGGCCACATTTCGCATCTATGAAGAACAGTGGGAAGTAATGGTTCGATAATAGTTTTGTATATTCTAACTTTTAAGTTTTTGGTCAGAAGGCCCTAGCTAAGCAATGTTGAAATTGAGAAGTAACAGGCATTTCCCTTATATATAGAAATAATATACATGGCTTGAATCTTGTTGAGTTTTTCTGCAACCCATACCTCACTCCTTTCTGGTATTGTTTAGTAATTTTCATTTATTTCATTATCTAACGCTATAAGTTTTATTTATAATTGAAGAGTAAACTGTATAATGTCGTATAGTAATAATGGTTAACAATGGAAACTGGATGGATGAATGGATTGAAGCAATATATTACTTAAATTTATGTAAATATGTTTATATGTGATTTCAGAGTGAAACTAATGTACAGGAATACAAAATGGTGGCTGTAAAAAAAATTCATTTCTCATTCAGAGCTCTATATCGTGGAATTTAGCAAATATCATGAAAACTACAACTCATATGGAGATAAATGTCATAAAATACTTTATAGCACCTTAAGCTAGCTTTTATTTGAGTGCTAATAGATATTGGTACCTGATATATAGATTTCCCACTATAAATTCACTAACTACTAAATTTTCAGTACAATTTTTATAAAATATTGCTTTTAAAAAAAACTATTTTGTGAACTATTTAATAATAATTAACTGCTCTGTTAAGGCTCTTATTTTAGTAAGTTTATCCTACTTAAAATGATGTATTATTAGGTTTTCTAGTGTTGTAGATAGTTTTAACGATATGAAGCTTTGAATGAAAAATTATTTTTTTAACGTTTTGAAGCAGTCCCCCCATTTTTTATTCCCTCTAACTATACTTGATATACTGATCCATTTTGAATAGTAATTAGTTTAATGTAGTTTTCCTTAAAGTAATAAAAAATTGGGGTGAATAACTGCCTTTTTTCTCTTCTTGGGCTCTTGTATTAGGAGTGTTTGTGACTTTAGCGCTCTTACTCAGCCTCCACTGGCTCAGTACCTGTTATGCAGTGAGAAGGCTGCGCTGGAATATAGTACATAATAGAGTATGGATGTGAATAATTTTTTATTTTATTATTATATTTAGTTAGACATTTTTATGTTTACCTATTTTATCTAATTAAATATATATTTTAATTCTGTTTTTCTTATTTTTAGTTGTTGTTTTTTTTTTATATACATGTGTGTGTGTGTTTTATGAGTTTGATATGAATGTAATCAATAACATTACTATTACTTATTGCCTTTGACTGTGGCATATTGTAATATTCATCAATAAATAAAAATTTTACCTAATCAATTATCATAATTGATTATTATCAATTACTGTATATTATTTATTATTTTTATCAATTATACATTATTTCTTTTGGAATAAATATTTGCAGTTACCTCTTTTGTTGATATTTAACTTAAATATTCTATTCTTTTTTAGCTTTTCCAATTAACTTATCACCATCGGATTCAGATGACTTCGTTATGGTTCCACACAATCTTCCTACTGATAAATAGTAAGTCAAATTTAATTTACTTATAACATTTTTCATTCATTCATTCTATAATAAATACATTCATAAACTTTGTTTAAATAATTAAAATGTTCAATATAAATACATTTATCTCCTGAAAAGAGATCTTTCTTATACATTTTTATTGTAATTTTTCAAACTGTATAAAAATTGCAATGATAATTCAATCAATAATAAATGAATCAATGAAAATTGAATGAAAGATATAATAAAATACTTGAAAATATACATCAGTTGTATGGGCCAAAATAAAAAGTACTGAAATAAAAAAAAATTAACACGAGATATCATAATTTATTGTTATTTGTATGGAAATATAAAATAGGATAAAAAGTTGTAGAGATAAGAAGAAGAAAGACATTACAGTTACAGAGATTGTGTAAGTACTGGGAACGTAGAGGGAGATGCTGTCACAATAAATGGTTGTGTATTGAGAACTAAAAAGGTAGTAGAGAATGACTAATTAGAAAGTGTTGTGTTGACAACGTACAGGCAGCCTCTATTTTTGAGTTATCTCTTGAAAAAAAAAAAAAAAAAAAATTGAAGTTTCTTATCAATCTCATAGAATGGGAGAAAGGGAGGACAGAGTGCAAAGAAATTGTATGGAGGCAAGGTCGACTAGTAAAAGACCGCGAGACAGGCATAGATAGGAGCTATATGGACTATATTCAATGACTAGGTCTGGAAAGAGGAAAAATGCTGGCTCAGATGAAGATGCTTGCCTGAGTCCGAGATGTGTGGACCAAGTGGATAGAGGATCCTCCACGCTGAAAGGCACTTAAGGAAGATGAGAAAGAAGAAAAAGTTTCTTATCAAAAAAAGTTGTTAATAAATAATTTAAATAAAAAATAAAACCATTAAATTAATTTTCTAAAATCTATAGAAGAAAAAAGATAAGTGAAGAGGAAATGTGTTAGTTCCAAAGAAACTTAAATTCAATTAGTAATTTCCTGGAATCAGTCAAATCTGATATTAGTGGGCATTCATATTTGTTTATTGTACTTTTAAAAAATATTTTAATCACTTCCTTTTTATTCTTACATGAACTAATTTCTTCATTTGCTCCATTCCTTGTAGGAAATGACTATCTAGTAATATTTTTGGAAAAAGCAGTTATGCTTGAAGATTAAAATCAAGTGGTAGAGCTTTATCGAAATAATTTAGAAAAATCTGTTCTGAAACAAGTGAGGATTTCAGCTCAAAGCAGGGGAGTTTGGGGGGGGGGGAGAGTTCTAAGTGAAACTTGTGTCATGCTCACACCGCACCAGATTTTTTAATCCAAGAAATATAACTTTTGTTTGAAATTAGATTTCTGTCTTTGGTTTAATGTGCTTATGAAAAATGTTGTGATTCCTACTCTCTTATTATTATTCTTTCTGCTTTATTCCAGTGCACCTTATTATATGGGAATCAGTCCTCCAAGACCTAGTTCCCTTCCTATCTCCGTGCCTACACGTTCAGGTCCTGTAGTCCAAGCCAACTCACCGATCCAAAAGGTAAGTTCATATTTATCTTCTATAATTATTTTAAAGGATGTTACAGAACCATGTAGAAGAAACATAAGGTCATAGTTCCTGTAAACAATCCCAGTCAAAAAATGTGCTTGTGCTGAATTATACATTAACTACATATCTCAAGATGTTGATAAGAAAATGTTATTTATACCTTTATAACCACATCATGCCTTGCCTCTATCCTGCATTTATCTGGATAGAAACAGGTAAAAAAATAAAGATAAAGCTAGTTTTCTAAAAATGTTTAAGAAATATTTAAATTTTAAAAATATACATAATTTTTTTAATAAAAATTGAAAACAAGCCGAAACTATATAGTGCATTCACAGAGTTTCAAGACAAGTCTTTGAACCAAAAGATATAGCAAACATTTTTGTACAGCAACGTTAAAGTTGTCAATACATGACCCTAAGACAACTGCCAGCATTCTTCCATTGGCCCTAGGCTCCCTAGGACTCTTCACATGGAAAGCTTTTAAGGGACCTCGTCGAAGCTGTCTGGACTGCTGGAATTGTGTCAAATCCAGCCAAAGGAGTGATGAACAAAGATTTAGTTCCTCTTGGACAGACTGTCAAAGGTGAGGTTAGGGCCAGTCTATAGCTCAAGGAGTTAAGGCATAAGTCTTTGGAACCTACTTGGGAACTGCAGCGGTGCTAGTTTGAATCCAGCCTGGAGGGTCGACTTTTATTTCTATGGCGTTCCCACAAAATGAAAAATTGACCCCTTTCTTCCCCATATGTCCGAAATGTCCAGGAATGAGGTAAAAAAAAAACTCAGAGGTCAGTTTTGTGATTTGCTTTCAAAAGTCGCTCCCCAAGGAACTGAATGGACAGCAATTTGACATGGTTTCATCCAGCTCTGATGAGGTTTTCTGGCTCTAGAGTTCTAGGGATCCCGTGAACAATGGAAAAAAACATGGAACAATGTTGATTCCCGAGGGTCATATATTGATAACTTAAAGTTTGCTGAACAAAAATGTTTAATATATTTTGTGTTCTAAGATCAGTCTTGGAACTTTGTGAATGCAACTTGTATTTATTAATTCTACAATTTACTATCAATTAACCATAATACTCTAAAGTTTAATAATTCAAATTAACAATTATGCTATCATATCCCTGCTAATCAATTTACAGGAGAAGACAGGGTTGTAACCAGAGCCTGGATTTATATCAAATTACATGTATCTTTTAAGCTGCTGACCAAAAATCCTTTTGAATGAATGTGCTCAAGTGCAATTAGCCAATTTTATTTTTCGTAGTAGTCATGAGTCCTATCCTTAAAATGGTTTTAATCGCCCTCTCTCTTTTCGTTTTAGTAATAATTTTTTTAAACCACTTATTGCCTATCTATAGCATAATGAGAACAACTAATAATAATTTCAGGTTTATATGTTCTGTCGTTCCTGTGATTCTGTGATCACTAAGTCAATGAATGATCGGTTTCTGATCTTTTTTGTGTTAAATTAAAGATAAAACAGGGGTTACTATCTTTACTTACACTGATCTAATTTAGAAGGTATTTACATTGTAGAGAATTTTATTATTTTACAAATGGGTGGGGTACAAATATTGTTCTAAGAGATGTATAGTTTTTGAGTTATTCGAAAAACTTTTTTTTTTTTAGTTATTTGTAAAATCTAAAATATTTCATTCTATTATTAACTTTTGTTATGTTAATCATGCATCAATTTAAAAAAAATTTAAAAATTTGGCACGATTATTAGATTCGAAACTCCTCTAACACCATTCCAAGAATTATGAAAGAGAGACTGAACTTCTACATAGGCTGGATCGGTTTGGTTAAAAAAAATTAAAAAGCATATATAAGCTTGAAAATTATATTTCATTGTGAGTTACTCTCATCATAGAATTGTTTGCTGATTGATACATTCAACTGATGGAAATTGTAGCCTTTACTTCGAGAAAGAGGTTTACTTAGTATCAACAATACTCTACTTTAGAAAAATTTGACTTAATATAATTTCATATGAGATGATTGGGGGTGTGGTCAGAGAACAAAAATAAGTAGAAACTTATTTATTAGTGCTAACGTTTCGGCCAGAATTTCAAGCCTTCATTAGGGGATAAGAACTAAAACAAGATAACAATCATAATGATTAAATAGAATTACAGACAAAAAAAAGAAACAAGAAGATAACAGATAATGTAGGTACATAAGTAATATTGAAGGAAATTTAATATTATAAGAATATTGAAACTGTATATAATAATAAACAGGGAAAAAGTAATATTAAAATTAAGAATGAAATATTACTTTTTCCTTTGTTAATATGGTGAGATGAAAAAAAACTTCTATTTAGAACAGAATACTATTCTATATTTTTTGTTCCACGTTTTGGGTATACCCTATATTCATGTACTAATATATTTACTCTCACAACAATTAATTAAATATAAAATATTTTACCTCATTTTGTCAATTACATCTATTTCTATTTTGAAATAATGTCTTTCACTACTGATGCATTCACTTGCCCCTCTAGCACAAACCAATGCTCTTCTATGTTAGGCATTATCTCTTTGGACAGATTGATTTGCCTATGTGCCTGTGTTTTTACCTCCATATTTATATGTCTATATTTAATAAATTTGGATTGGAGAAGTTTGTCGGGGGGCGAGGTCAGCAAAGAACAACATAAATAAACAAAACCACATTTATTTATTTTATGCCGACGTTTCGACCTGAGTTTCAGGTCTTCATCAGGGGTTATGACATATTTATTTATGTTGTTCTTTGCTGTCCGCACCCCCCGACAAACTTCTCCAATCATTAATCTACGGTCAACTATCTACACCTCATTAATAAATTTTGCTATTTAAGTTAAGATTGTGGTTTTTAAATTGGATAATTTTATTTCAAAATGTTTTCTCTGATTCTTTATTTATATAGCCAGCCTATTTATTGTATCTGCATAATTTGTCTGTTCTATAGTTTACAGTGTTGTTAATAATTTTAATTATGTGAATGTATTCTTAGATCCTTCTGCTTTTGGTTTATTTTGTCATTTTTACTTTGGTAATGTTTACTTTTTCCTTCTATTTTAATATATACAGTTTCAATATTCTTATAATATTAAATTTCCTTCAATATTACTTATGTACCTATATTATCTGTTATCTTCTAATGTTTCTTTTTCTGTAATTCCATTTAATCATTTTGGTTGTTATCTTGTTCTTAGCCCTGATGAAGGCATGAAATCCTGGTCAAAACGTTGATACTAATAAATAAGTTTATACTTATTTGTTTTCTTCTCTGACTGCACCCATAATCGTCTTCTCCTCATATATGCAATCTACAGTCAACTATCCACACATCTTTTATCATTTCAGTTTAATTAAAGAAGACTTTTTTTTTCATAATAATATTTGTTAAGGATTTTAATTATGATTTTACAGAAAGAACCTGATGAGAAAAAGGAAAACATTAGTGTAAGTAGTGGATGGTTAACACTGTTGGTATTACACATTATACACGTCTTCAAAATTTGGGACCGTTAAATCAAGTTTATATGAATATTGTTATTTATTTTAATCTGGCATTATCAGAATCTATTGATACTAAATCAAAGCCTTAAGTTTGCTTATGACAATATATTTGATTTTGTGGTCTCAAGGAAACGTATTATGTCACGCAGCACAGCTTTAATCTGATATTCTGCAGCTCTATTTCTGTCTTATGTATATATTCTATCTTCTTACATTCTTGACTGTTGTACATATTTTTTTCTATAATAAAGTTAATGTACCAGCATACCAGCTCGTATCATGCAGTGCCACAAATCGCAAAATTCAAGCAAGCAGAACTTTTTTATATGACCAACCATAGAATTGATGGCTATGGCTATGGCTCTAAAATAAAAGATTCAATGTTATAAAAACATCTAAATATATTTTTAACAGGCAGCTACACATATCAATTTCTGACTATTTATATGTTACAATTCTGCATCTGTAATTCTTGAGAATTATTCTTATTCTTTGAGAATATTCTTATTCTTGGGACTAGCTGACAGAAGTGAAACTTCTAGAAATGAAATAGTGTACTAAAATTTTATTAATAACAATAGTTATTTTATAAAAATATTCATTTTATTTAATTTTCTTATTTGATTATAATAATTAAATCAAATTTTATTTAATTATACTATTCATTCATGAAATTATGGTTTATATTATCATTCGTATTATTAGTAATTGTTGATATGACTGGCTTGTGATGGCTAAAATAAGAAAAGTAAACATGTGTTGAATTATTTCATTATGTCCTGCAAATAATGCATCAATTGTTTTTCCACCTCTTGTAGTGTACTTCCGAAACTCGTTATCGTTTCATTTCTGGTTTTATCTTATCCACTTTTCACCTCTCTATCTCGGTGTAGCATCAAGATATAATTTTGAATTATAGCTCATTACAAAGAGGTTGAAATGCTGAACATTTCCCTCTCTTACAGTAGGCAACTCCAATTTTCACTTATGAAGAAATTTTAATTCAAATGAACTGAGGTATAATGGTAGCCTTACTTATCTGACTTTTCAAACAGACAATTACAGCGAGTAAGTTGATCGATGTATGACATGTCACAATCCCACAAGGGGAGATCATAACATAAAAATAAAGGCAATGGATTGTTCTAAGTTCAATTATTATTATTGGTTTATTATTTTATATATTGAATCTTTGTAATTTACTAAGAAAACAAAATTTACTTTTAAAATTTTACAGAGTACAGTATTTACTTTTAAAATTTTACAGAGTACAGTATTTACTTTTAAAATTTTACTTTTTAAACTTTCTCCAGGAATGTATTAATCTGTTTTCATTAAATTCTTGTGGAATTCTTATTGATACAAAGCCTCAAAATAAAATTAAATCCAATTATTTTTACAATTTTATTTGCTTAATAATTATAAATAATTAACCATTGTACTTGTAATTTATTCTGATTTATAATAGTTTAATTATTGAATTTAATTCAATTTCCATATTTCATGCTTGGTGTATTTGAAATATTTTAGAGCTCAGTTCCTAGATCCCAACCAATTAACATGGAAAGAACTGGAAATAGGGTTACTCCTACAGACATCAGTTCTTTGTCACCACCCTCTGTAAGTTTGTTCATTTTTTTTTTTTTTTTTTTTTTTTACTGTATTTCTGTTATTACTATTATAGTTCCAGTTAAAAAATAATATTCTTTCTCTAGGTCCAATATGCTCTTGGTACTCCTCCAGGAATGAAGGGATTTGCTGAGACTCCACCACCAGTAAACACATGGACGGTTTCTCCCTCCAGTTCACCCCTCAGAAAATCCAGTAAGGTTTATTTTATCATATTTTCATTGTTTATTGAGCACAGCGATTTTGTGTTGTGCTTATAGATTGTAATATATTTATGTTGAATCTTTCCTCAAGTATATATTTCTTAATTTATTAACATTATTGTTTAGCTTGTTATTTGCCATCTATACTAAACCTTACATTGGTATCTTATAGAATTTGGCATTCATCATTGAATTGATATAGAATAGATATTACAGAAAATAAGGATCCTGAAAAAGAAAACATGATATGTTTGGGTAGGAAATAATCCTAGAAGAACTGTTATTAAAAATATAGTAATAACTCCTAACCCACAAGACACCCAATCTCAAACTGATTAATTGATATGGGTTCCAAATAGCTATCGTTTCAACTTGCCTATTTATCTTGATTCAGCCATAATTTTTTTAAAACCTGCCTTTTTCTCAATATTCTATCATTTAAGTGATATTTAGTTTCCACCATCCCCCTCCATTATGTTATTTGTTTTTCAGTGAATAATATCTAAGAGATTTTAAGAGTCATTTCCCATCTCCAATCTGGACTCAACTTATGAACTTTTAATTCTTGGAAAAAAAAATCCATTTGGATATAGCAGGTTTTTATTTTATAAGCCTCATATATTCATTAGATATAATTAAATTAAAAACTTTTTAGTTTTTATTATCATAAGTTTACTTTATGATTTATAATCTATCATTTATGATTTTAATCTATGGATTACTTTTTTTGTCAGTGATGAATTCTCCATTATTATGTGGAGCATTTGCATCGCTTAACACAAACAAGCTGCCATTAGTTCCTTTCAGTAAACCTATAACTGAAAATAATTTAGGTGAGTTGCGAATACAGATTTGTTGATTAAGAATGTTCCTTTAATTTTTGTAAATATTTCTATTGCTTACAGATTTCACTGAAATTGAATCTCCCGTGACTTTTGTCTTACCCGAATTACCTCAGGAAACATTGCTGGAGGTAGATATTTTTTTTTATAATTTAAATTATTATAGTTTCTTATATTCTTATTTAAATTTGAAAACTTTGTGAATGTTCTGTATCTATCTTTATTAGTTTCATGACTTGGCTTATAAATCCAGTTTTACTATAATTCACCTCTTTATTACCTTTAAAATAACAAAATTTTTGTTTTAAATAATTTATTACATATTCAGATTACAAAATTTGAGATGAATGATGAAAAATCATTAAAAAAAATATATATAAAGCCTTCGTTATTAAATATTGTTTGTATTGTATAATTGAGATGTTTAGTTCTAATACATGGTGACTTTTACAAAATTAAAACTTCTACAATGTAAAAATGGTTTACATTCAAACTGGAGCCGCTTAGAATAACTTGGTATTAACATTATTCTCAGAAGAAAATAAATAGCCTGATGATTCTTTCAACAATTTATGAAATCTGCCTTTAAAGAACAAAAAACAAACTGGCTCAGATTAATTTGGCTAGGCCAACACTAGAAAACATAAACATAAAATAAAACGAAAGAGTTAAAATAAAAGGTTCACAAAAATAAATTTTTGTCACCACTTTATAATTATAGACACTGCTTCAACTCTCAAACTGTTCAAAAGTTGGTGGGGCCACTGGCTCTTTGATGCATTCAGTATTCAATTCCTTAGTTAAATTAATTACCACAATTTTATTCATAAACGCAGTGGACTGTATTATATATTTATTAGAATCAACATTCATAATGTACAAGAACCAAAATGGCCAAACTGGCACTTAATGAGGGTAGACGTGGTCTGGTTTTAGTAATGATCAAAATTAATAATCAAAATGTATTTAAACCACAAATACACTAATGCACAGACAGGATCTGGTAATGCCCTATAATAGTCACAATTAACAATAAAAATGTTCAAACAAACACATAGCATATGATGGCAGGGCTGATAATAAATTATACTAGACGACTAATTAGCAACAACTGATTTTAAAATGAAGATTGATAGCCAGTTGCCTTAGCAACTGTTTAACAACTCTTTAGTAGTAACCGTCACTTTTGCACTTAATTATAATACAAAATATAAATATCTTTTTTATCACTCTTAATATTAAATTTTAAAACTTTTAATTGGAGATTAACTTAACATTATAATTTAACTTAAGCAATATTTTTAACCTTCCTTAAATAATAATTTAATAAAATTATTATAAATAAAAACAGTATTTTTAATCTTAATTTACTATAGTAATTTTTAATTTTTTCTTGAATCTATAAAATAAGGAGTATTCATCAATATTGTAATCTTTAAATGATTCCTATATATAATTGTCCTATATATATATATATATATATATAAACGTTGGACTTTTAAAGAAATAAAGAGTGTTTTGATACTTAACTTGGGTACAATTTATTTTATTTAAACAATTACTACATAATATTTGTGATGTAATGACATCACTCGTATTACTCATGCACTCATTTTTCATGGGACAATATTTTAGTCCCATGCTGCATCATTTTTCCATGAATAATTTTTATTTGACTGTAACTTTATACGTGATCAATAATTAATATTTAATCAATTATTTCAGAGAGAGCACAATGAGACTTTAGCTAAACTGAATTTTGTGCTTGCGCTAACCGAGTGCATTACAGATGTTGCCTCCCAGAGGCGGCGAGTTGAGCGAATAGTGCTGCTTGTGAAAGCGATGCAGCTCCTCAGCTCAGCACTTGGCCTTGCCACCCAGCAACTCAGAAATGGCAGGCTTCAACCATCCTCGTCTGTCAAGACAGGTTTGTACTAACAAATTTCAATTTTATTATTTACCCTTCCCCCCAATCAATTTTGCTGAAAAATTATTGATAGGGAAAAATATCTTTAACCGTTAAGGTATATAATAACCCTTTATTTTATTGATGAAATCTATGAATTTAAAAAGTATCTAACATTTTGTTATTTGGTTTATTCCCATAAACAAAAAAAAAAAAAAAAAACAATCCTGAGAAAACTATTATAGAAAATTTAAATAAATTTTAAAAACTATAAAAGAACATTTTAATTTGCTGAAATATTTAAATATATATCATTTTTCTGGGTAGTTCTCCATCCTCGGAGTGTTCTAAAATCAATATTTTAGAAAATATGAAGATCTCCATTCTGCTAAAATTTATATAAAATTGAAATTTTTCTTGTATTTATGTTTACAGTTTTTATTCAATTAATTACAATTTTTTTTTTGTATTGTAATCTGCAAGATTTTTTTTTGTATTAGTTGTTGGCGTAATGAACACCAAATTTAGGCAGTGTCTATTGGAATGTAAAAAGATGAACTCACCTTCCTTGCTACAAAATGCCTCGGCTACCGCTGACAAGATTTTATACAACCATGCTATCAATATGGTAAGTACTCTGGTTTCATAGTTCTAATTGAATTGTTTATTTTGGAATATATATGTATTGACTAATCCAGGAAATTCTGTCTTAAGACTAAAAAATTCGAAGTTTTAAAATTATTTATTGTTTAGATGTTTTAAAAAGTAAATGAGTGAGGCTAATGTTTTGCCTTGTAAGGCTTCTAGAAATCTGTATCCAATTATACTGGAAATAAAAAAGAGATATTATTGAGTGCTAGGAGATGGATATAAATTAACGAGAACTACAGTTCAAAAAATCTGTAGTGGTGTGTATTTCACACAACTTTCGCTAACCACTCTACATACCTCCTTACTCACCCTACATATTTCCTCATGTTTTGGGTAGGATGATAGGCCTGAGTTGAAGTTATCACTATTTTTTTGGGGGGGGGGGAATCTAAAGACAAGGCAAGGAGAAAATTACAAATTAATTTTTTTTAATTTTTATGTTGTTATAAAAATTTGTATTGTAGGGTTTCTCAGGGTGGGAATAACAATTATAAATTTTCTTTCTGCCAAGAATACAACTGTTTAACAATACGTAGACAGGGTCTGGTAATCCACTATAATAGTCACAATTAACTATAGAAATGTCCAAACAAACACATAGCATATGTTGACAGGGCTGATAATGAATTTTTTTTTTTTTTTTTATAAGAAAATAAACTTCTAAAGGAAATAATACAAATAAAATGAAAATGTAATTAAATTAAATACTATGAGTATTTATAAATTTATATAACTTAGCGTAAACATTGAGGTCCCAATAAATCTGTTGAAACAACCATTTAATTTTCCAGTGCCAAACAGCGGCCTTGGATGAACTGTTTGGAAACCCAGCTGAATGTTTTCCGAGGTACCAGACGGCTCAGATCTTACTTCATGCCCTCGCCCAACAGACACCCAATACCCAGGACAAAATGCTGCTTAACAAATGTAAGTAATAGTCTTAATCAAATGAACTCATCATTATTATAGAAGTTAAATTAAATGTAAATTAATTTCAAATAATTATTGATATGTTTAATTTAAAAATAATAAAAATCTTGTGAATTACATATATTTAAAAGATTTTCTATAATTCATGCCTTAAGGGGTAAAAAAAAATTTGAAATAAATTAATGTATAAGGATAAGATGATAAGGGATATGGTCAGAAAAGAACACAAATAAGTCAAATCTTATTTATTAGTACCAACCTTATGACCAGAATTTCAGGGCTAAGAACAAATAATAAAATAACAACCATAATGAATAAGAGGAATAACAGAATAATTAGGAAATAAGAAAACAACTCACTTTATAGATACAAAATAGTATTAAAAGACATGTACATTCCAAGCATATTCTGAAGATAAAGGCTGTATGAGAGAAGTAATTATAAAATTAGATAAAAGAAAAGAACAAATAATAAAATATGTATGAAAATCTAGTTATAAAACGTATATACATTATTTTAAATTATTTTGTACATATGTTTACTAACTAAACTACAATAATAATACTTGGACTATACATGTCTTTCAACACTATTTTGTATCTATAATGTTAGTTGTTTTCTTATTTTCTGATCATTCTGTAATTTCTCTTATTCATTATGGTTCTTATCTTGTTATTTGCTCTTAGCCCTGATGGAGGCTTGAAATTCTGGCCGAAATGTCAGCACCAATGAATAAGTTTTTATTTATTTGTGTTGCACCCCCAACCATCTTCTCATATAAATTAATTATTATTTTTGTAGGAGAAAATGCCCAATGTCAGGAATAATCTTGTTGATGTCTTCTTTTAGGGTCAGTGTCTTTTCCTGTTTTTTTTGTATTCATTGTTATTTTTTCTCTATCCAAAATCTTGACACCATCAAAACTTATTTTGTTATATAATATACAACAACCACAACTACGAAATATGTTTTGATGATATCAAGATTTTGGATAGAGAAAAAATGACAATGAAAAAAAAAAAAATGGAAAAGATGCTGAACATAAAAGAAGTCCTAAATATTTTATTTTCAGTCTTCTCCAATTGTTTTTTTTATAAATAAGATTTTTTACTATTTTTGAAACCCACAGTGAATTGTACTGTGCTGAGGAGGGGGACACAGTTATTGCTGAAATGTCCAATGATAAAATAAATATATGTCTTGAATACATTTTATTTATTTCTAAGGAAATATTTTTCCCTAGAGGATATTATGAATTTTAAAAAAGTATAGGTCATACAATGAAACAAATATTTAATTCAGATTGTCAAAAATTTTGTTTTTAATATTGAATATCCTCCTCCCTCAATTATTTGACAATATATTATTTTTGCCCATTTTATGATTTTTTACAAAAGATTTTATAGTTCAATTTATTTGTTTTATTCTTATTATTATTTTTTTTTTTTTACAATTTTTTTAGATAAAGATGCAGTTGAAAAACGTTTGAATGTACTCCAAGAACAGGGATATATATATTCTAATACTACTAATAATATGTAGCCATCCTTTACAATTTTCACTTATAGTGAAAATTTTTATGCATGAAGGTCGAGTATATCTTCAGCATTAATGGCTCAAAAACAATTGCAAGTATTAAAAAAAAAAAGAAAAAAAAAAGTGATTTGCTGTTTAATAAGTGTTCAGTGCGGAAAGAGAAAATATTTCAAAAGAATTGAATTCATCAGTGATTAACATAAAATGTAGAGACTCAAAGTTGAGAAACATTTATTGAAAATGTCTGATTCAAGATTTGATTAATTTTTACTCCGATTCGGGGTCCCTTGGTTATGACTGTTAGATCTCACCAAGTAACTTGTAGTTTTACAGATGAATATCGAAGTATACGGAGGTTATTACTTTTTTCAACATGTTTATATTACATTTAATTTGATTTATTTGTTATTTGGTAATTTTTAATAAGTGTGGTCTTCCGAAACTTATATTCTAACTTGATCTTACTAAAAATTGAAATCCATGTAAATACGTTAATTTTAATTAGTATCTTTGATGCTCATGTAATTTTTTAAGAATGGTTAGTTATGATAATAATTAATAGAATTTGAAATTTATCATTTTGAATTTATTATTATTGTTATTATTAAATCTCAGGCTATTTTATTTGTTTATATACTTGGAATTGTCAATATTGGACAAGGTCATTTTATGTTTTCTAGCCTGCACTTTTGTTCCTTATTGTTATATATTATTGCTTTAGCCAATTATAACTAGTTCTATTTTTATTTTTTGACTGAATAATAATGAGAAGAGGTAATCAAGTGAAGAGCCAGTTGTGATTAGAGATTGATTTCATTGTTATCATTATGTATAATCAGTATTTGATTGTATGCATGCGAACATGTTTGTATAATATGATGAATATCCATTGTTCTATTTTTTCATAAACAATAATATTTTGTATAAGTTAAATAATGTGTAATAGAAAAATGTTAAAACGAATACTGTTAATAATGTTTTATTCATTTTTTTATACATTCATTATTTAGAATTTTGCATGTTCGTTATTGAATAATAATGTTTAAGGTTTGTTGATTGGAATTATAAATTGATTTTTTTAAATGACAGTTTGTATTATGAATAATTTGTTCTGGAAAAAAGTTTATACGTAATTGAAAATATAAATATGATTACTATTGAGGTCCTTTCATTTCACACTTCTTATTTCATCTAAAATAAATCCTTACAGCTTTAATATTCATTAAATTTTAAGGTTATCAAATCATAACCTTCTAATTACCCCTAAGTTTTTTAAATAAAAAACTAAATGTATCATCTAGTTAGTGGTAAAAATGGTCAAGTTACATTCAGAATACTAGCAGGTAATCACTTTTACCATTTACCCAGCGATATGCCATTGAAAAAACTGTTGTATCGATTAAAATTATCAATGGAATAATATATCTTTAATAAATAAAAAATTATACAAATAATTCAAGTTGTCTTGAAATTTAATTTTAACTCTTTCAGTGCCAACAATGCAACATTTACTATCTTGCATTTACAATACTTGCAAACACTACTTTTCTTATTAAATCTGTCCCCAACAACACCTAAATAGATCTTTTTATTTAAAATTGGTGTAAGAATTCTGTAATCTTCTGTTCTTTAAGTTAAAAGAGTGACTTCTAGGATTGAAAAAATATTAACCCTCTTGCTTATATCCCCCATCAGTTTTTTTCTATGCCTTATTCACAAAAACAGAAATATATTTATGAAATGACATAATTTTGCCCGTTACTTATCTGTTATAAATTGGCATTGTCCATAAAACAAAAATTGCTGTGTAAAATTTATGGGGTTTATTTTTTCCTTCACAACAGTCTAATTTTAGGTAAGATTTTATTTATTTTCCTTATTATATTTTACAGTTATAAATGTTTAGTTGTTATATATGGTAAGGACTAACTCCAAGAACCCGGCTTTGAATCCGGCTGTGGCAGATAATTATTTTCTGTCACACTGTAGCCGTGAGTCAGCCCTGTGGGTTTGGAAGCCATCCAGGGTCCACCCAGCCTCATTAAGTGGATACTCTTAATTGGGTAAAAATCATATGGTGGAGTGTGATTCTTACCAAACCACTTCATTGCCCAGCCGTTCTATTCATTGTCTAACAGGTCTAGCAACAGTACTTCCTTACGAAGTACAGCACCCCTTGCATGGGTTGTAGTGGTTCGGAATTTTTTTTTTAATTAGTTGTTATATATATTCCTTGTTAATTTGCAAAATAATACACAACTTTTCGTTTGTATCAAATAAGTTCACTTGTTGAGTTTCATAGTCTTTTCTTTGGTTATTACCTCATATGACCAAAACATCAAAAAAGTCATTATCAGGTAAGAAATAATTCATTTATCGCATTGAAAATCATAGTGAAATCAGCACTATGGCTGTAAGCAATGTTTCTAAAATAATGCAGGCACCTTTAAGAAATAAAATTTAAAGTTGTAAATTATTATTATTACATTTCTTGTAACTTAGAAACTTAAATCTTGTTTTTCTTCTTCTTAATCTTCCTCTTCTACCGCACAGCAAGGTGAGGAGCTCCTTCCGGCTTTAAGAGCTGGATCCAAAAGTCTCGATTCGGTACCAGTTGGCTGTGCCTAGTCCAGTCAATTCCTCTCTTGTCTAATGCTTCTTTGACTGCACCATCTCAGGTATTTCTCGATCTTCCTCTTGTCTTTCCATCGACTCTCGTTTCATACATTATTTTGGCCATTCTTTCCTCCGGCATTCTTTTACATGGCCAGACCTGCGTAGTCTATTTTCTTCAATAATTTGTGCAGCCGGTTTCACTCCCAGGTTATTTCTTATTGTAGTATTCCTGACTTAGACCTTTTGTGTTTTCCCCCTGTCCTCTATAGGTACCTCATTTCCATTGTTCGGATTTAAAAATAAAATTAAATGTAAATTAAATTCTATACTATACTATTGAATTCAAATAGGTTTGAAAATAATTGATTTTATGACATATGTTTATTAATCACAACGGTTTTGTCCTCAGCCATAAAAGAAGAAATTATCCTCTGGCTACAATCCAAATAAATATTTTGATTATTTTACTGGTAATGTAAATTAATTGAAATTAAAAAAATGCCATTTAAAAAAAAAAAAATCACTTCACGAGTGGAGACAGGATAGAAATCAGAAATACATCTGGCACTGGTGGGTTGATATGTTTTAAAAAACCTACAAACTCAAAGCCTCTGAATTTAATCTATTATTTGATTTTAATTTTCACCTTCTACACATTTAGTACAATTTATTAAAACAAAAAGTTCCTTGATGTGTGCAAGCCTCAAGTTTTACGTATAAACTTTTTTAGTTTTTTTATTAAAATTAATAATGGACAATAATTTTATTGTTTTTCTGTTTTTCCCATTTCTATACTATAAATTACAAAAGGATGTTATAGTAATATGTAAATTATTACTATTGTTGATGGTGGACTTGATGGAAATTTGTTTAAATAATCTGTAAAACTATCATATTTTATTCTACATCGCAAAGATTTAAAAACCGTATCGCTGCATTCATGAACACATTTTTAATGCTTATAAACTAAATTGATCGCAGCTTTTTTAGAGGCAATTTGTGGAGCTTAATATTTGTAAAAAAATTATGTTCCAAACTTCAGCAACCTATGAACCAAACTCAATTTGCTTTCAATGACCAATTGATTATCCCAATGCTATGACGGTTCTATGAATATATGATTATATTAAGCAAAAGCATAATTTTGTAAAAACAGATATAGATATATATATATAGGTTTATACGTATATATATTTAATAACAGTTATGATTATTCATTTCTTTTTACTAAATAAGTATTTATACAAATAAAATGTATAATTAAGTATCTATGAAAAATGATGATGGATAAAATATATATATTGCATTTTTAGCATACTTTCTAAGTCAACTGCAATTAGATCAGAAAGTAATAAATACAAAAAGAAAAAATTATTGTAACCCAAAACTGTTATTTGGGTGGCGTGAGACTGAGATTTAAAATTTTATTTGAACTGCTACTACTGTAATCTTTGGAAATTATTCTTAAGTTTCAAAAACATAATAATGCCTTAACATGACTGAACTAGATATATTCCTGGCTTTGTTGTTTTTTTAAATGTCTTTATTTCTTTACAGAAATTTAGAAATCAAAATGCTAGCTTTATTGTTATCAATTTCAAATCAACAGAGCAACAAGGTATTATGTCTTCAATAGCAACTAATAATTGAAATCTTTCAGATAATTTTGGTTTTGTGTTTTGAAATGTATATATTTGTAATATATATTTTTACTTTGTTTTTTAATGTAGAATTTACTTGGAAAAATTGTCTAAATAAGTGGCAGACTTTTCTAGTTGTTAATTTCCAAATAAGTGACATATTTTATACAAGTCAATAAGAATGCTCTAAATCTGATATTCATATGGAATTTTTTTTATTGTAATGATAAATTTCAGTTAACTCATGATGTTACAATTATCGGCTTTTATTTTACCATTTGTTAAATTGAGGGAAAATGAACAGTGCTTGACTTCATAGTACTATAGCAGAAGAATGTTGTGAAGTTGAAAGCTTATTGTTTTTTAGAATAATTTTTGTGATACAAAAATGAAAGTGTATTAGAATTTTCCCTGTGGAGGTTTTCTCCTATAATTCCTGATGTGTTTCCTCTTCATTATACTTCTTGGACATCATTTTTTAATCTTTCCCTTCCAATATTGAACTTTACTGCTTAGTGACCACATTGCTGGTTCCCATTGATTTTGGAGTTAATTTATCTTTATCTTAAAAATAAGAACACAACTCTAGAGATCCCTTCTGATGATTTTATAAGATTTAAGAACTACTTATTGCCATAATTCTGTTACCTCAGAGGTAAACTATGGTAGCAGGACATAATACTTGTATTTACTATGCACTTAACTACTGTTCATCTAAAAATTCTGAATTGTATTATTATTATTATGGCACTACACTGCCTACAAGAACCCAGGCCTCCTCCACCACTGCCAACCAATCTCCCCGATTTCTTGCTCTCTTTCCATCTTTCAACATTTAACTGTCTTCGATACTCCTGCACATCATCCAGCCATTTGATCTGGGATATCCTCTTTTCCGTTTTCCATCTGGTTTCCCCTTTAGCATCTTATTGGGTATCCATCCTTTGATTGGGCATCCTCTCTACATGTCCTATCCATCTTATGCATGCTTTTTTCAGTAAGCCACAATGTTAGGTTCTCCAAACAGTTCCATCAGCTTCTCATTCCTTCTTCTTCTAATCCCATTCTCCAAGATTCCTCCCTGTATCCTTCAAAATTCTGAACTAAATAACTAGTTGAAATAAAATTTATACTTAACTTAAATGCATAAGTTTGCCTTTGAGATTTGTTGATTACATTTTTGGCCAAATTTTTTTCTGTTACAGTCCGCACCTTATATTCATTTTTTTATTTGGTTGGTTTGAAAAAAAAAAAATACACAATTTTTTTAAATCTTAATTATTGAAAACATTTTATTTGGATTTCTTTATTTAACTCAGTACAGTAGTTATAATTGAATTTCTTCTGTTGACATAAACTGAAATGAGGTGTTAAAATAAAAAAACTTGTTATAAATGTTTTCTATAAAATATTGATTTTGGTTGACATGCCTATTACTCATTGACCACCTCAATATCCACCGCCAATATCATGTACCATAATGCTCCAGTTTAATATTTTCAGGCTAGCTTGGACAATCATTTCCTTACTATTTGCTATTTCAAACCATCTGAACATTTATCAGATGCTATTTCAACTTTCTTTTGTGGCTATCTAAATATGAATTTTAAAAAGGATAGAGATCTATGATATTTTTGGAGATAGCATCTTTATCAGTTAGGAAATGTGTTTTATGACCCTAATTCCAAAATCTCTTGATTAATTTTTTTTCTAAAGTCAAGTTCGAAGCATTTATATTGTGTTAGTAACTTTACGGATTAAAAAAGTGTTTTGATTGTTGAGTGAGTTTTCTAAGCAATTTTCTGGTTCTTAAAATTATCAACAAATTCTAATTGTATCAAGATTCGCTTAAAACTTTTGTAAAGAAAAAAATGTATTTACGAGATTTTAGAATTACGGTTGAAATATTCTATCTTCAGTTGGATTTTATTTTGCATTATAGTATCTATATTCCTATTACAAAATGAGCTCATTAATTTGGGATAATTTTGATGTTTAGGATGAATAATCTACTATCTTAAAATCATTTGAACTTTTTCCAATTCTGAATTGCATAAGGTATTTATTCTTTTAGTGTTATGACTTAAAGAGTTTAACAAATGCTATGTTGAACAGTATTGTTGGTAGTCATGTATTCTCTGTTTATACTGTTATTGCTTAAGAACTGCTTCTTCTTAATTTATTTTAGACTATAGATCTGGTTAATTATTTTAGAATTGAATTTCTGTTAGTAATTGTTTCTTTTGCTAAGTGATGCGGTTTGCTAATATTTTATGTTATTTTAAAATTGATTAAATGCTTCTCTTTAGTTAATTTTATATTTTTAATTATTTATTCAATGTCTTAATTCAAAGTATAGTAGTTACCATAAATGAGAAAATATATTATAAAAACTCATATATTGTATAAATTATTTACTATTGTCATTACAAGTAATAGTCTCATTGCCGACAAAGTTATTTAATTTGTAAAAAAAAAAATCAATGGTATTTCTTTTGGAAGTAACTGTTTATAATATTGTATAGAAAGAAAATAATTCTTGTGTACCTTAATAAATGTACAAATTAAATCAGCAGATGATTAAAAAGGACTCGCTGATCAGTTTATTTTGTAAGAGTTGTAAATAAGGTATTGAAATTTAACAGAGTATAAATACTGGATACTTTGTTATAGTTCAATCGTTATGAGAAAATTTTCTCATAACTTGTCATTCACTTTTGTGTTTGGTTATTTTATATTTGTATTGTTATATTTTGCAACTATATTTTTATAAGTGCGCTCTGATTAACCATAGTATAATATAATATTGTACATATCCATTTATGTAACTAGAGTATCATTTGATGAATAAATATTTGTTATCTTCCTGGCTTTTTTCTGGTTACAAAGTATATATTTTTTTTTGGATAAAAGAAATTAATTAAATAACTATCAAGTTTTATTAAAAAAGCAAACTGGTAAACATTATTATCCCCTCCGTAGGGCTAGTATATCAAAATAAATAGAAAATAAAGAACCCAACTCTGGTTGTGACTACAGCAACAGTGGCTTTGGAAAGATATGATAGAAATTAAAACTGGTCTCAAAGCACTAATTACTAAAAGCTCTGTTCCAGACACCAGTTTTACTTTTATTTACCTATATTTGAAATGTATATACATTGTGAACTCCTCTAGTTTCATAAAAGAACAAGTGGTGAATTATTTTCTAAGGTAGTCACTCTGACTTTGACTTCCGTCAAAACAGCCCTGACTAAGCCCTGCAACATGGGGCGAAACGTTGGCTCAATAAAAATAGTATAATCATTTACTATTTGAGTTTTTTTGACCGCACCCGGACCATATTCCATTCTTCTAAGGTAGTTTGAATCAGCCGGAAAAGGCAATCTGAAAAAGGAAAATCTATCCCTCTCTTTCTTATCCTCTCCTCACTCTCAACATAATATTTATTCAATATTTACTCTATTATTTATTTATGCCTCAAAAATTGTAGTCATTGTTAAAATTATGAAAGTTTTAAACATGAATTTTCTATCAATATAACTCAGAAAAAGGAAATGAAGCAGTAGAGCAGTAGAGGCCATTAAGACAGTGGATGGTTTCTGTTCTATGTATTAAGAAGATACAAATAAATGGTTTTTCATCTTTGCTAATACTGGTACAATTCTGATTTTGTTTTGTGGAGAATGAAATTATCTTTTAAATGAGTGGATATAATGTTCCAGGAGATATATAGAATTATTCAAACAATTAATTTCTTTTAAGTTTATTTTTTTTTTAAACCCCAAAGAATCCCCAACCTTCTTGCCCATCTACAGTATAAAGTGGATCACCACTAACAATTTCAAGTTCTTAGGCACTGTCCTTTTGAGATATAGTGTTCAATAAGTCAGTGAGTAAATGGTTATAGATACACAGAGTCCAGTTATACGAGTATTATTTAGAAAATACAATTAAATTACAGTAGTAAAAATAAATCGAAATATTTTTTATGATTAATTAAATCAACAGAAACGGATCTCCTTCATTCTGGTGGGTGCAAAATGTTCAGCTTGAGCAGTGAACACCCTGGACTGAGCCTGAGATATAGAGTCGCAGGTCGCGCCTTAGAGGAATATTGTCTGCTTTTTTTGACTCAGTTGTGCTTCAGCTAACCTGTTGGCGTGAGAAATCTTTCACTGCACAAAAATATAAATTTTGTTTCCAATTGACGGGAATGAATTGCCCGTAATTAACTTTTCTGTCAAAATTGTTCTTGGCTTCTACAAGTTATGGGGTAAATCAACTTGAATGGCACGACATTCTCTCTATGGGATTGTATATGGCATGGAAGTCTTGAACAAAAAATAAAAAAGAAAGGTAGTTGTGTTTCTTATAAAGGATACAGATAGCACTCTTGGTTGACCGTCTCCTCCGTAAGTACTGATTTATAGAGTGGACCATTGTAAAAATCAGGTAATAATTTATTCTAAATTCACATATTTACAAATGTGTTGTTTGTACGTTCAGTGATTTCAATTTTGTTTTTTAATAGAGTTTATAACCATCGATTTTTTTAGAATTTAGAATTGTTTAAAAAATGAAGAAACAGACACCAAATTCAGTTAACCAATTAAATCCGAGTATCAGGAAGCTGCCAACGCTCTTTGGCCTTCCACGATGGCCTATTAGGCGACACAGAAGAAATTTTAATTTTCATAACTAACATATTACTATTTTCATACTTTTATACCACATGACTATACGAGGACCCGGCTCGTAGAGTTTGAAAATATTTAATCTTACTTAGTTCAAGCTGTAGTTTCATAGTGATGATGATAGTGACAGTGGTAACAGTGGCAGTAATTGGTATTGGTGTTGGTATTAAATGGGGGAACTAGTCCGGTAAGTGGGCCTCCTGGTCCTTTGCCAACCCCTGGCGGCTACAAGAGTTTCTACCGTGTACTAATTAACAAGGTGAGAGTGTCAATTTATAATATTAACTTCCCCTTGTGGGAATCAAACCCCCAACTTTTCGAACTGAGCACACTGTGACCTACCCTCACGGGCTGTCACGTCCCATAGTGGCAGTAACAGTGATAGTGAAAGTTGCCGAAGCCAATGGCATCGTGTAAATTGGCATTTATTGTTGTACTATCATGATTTGCTTGGTAGTTGATAGCACTATCAACTATCTGCTTATGCGCTACAAACTTATACGGCATATATAAATCAAATTGATTTTCGGCTTCAGTAACAATGGCCGGACTGCTACGCCAGTTACTGTGCAAGATTCGGTGACGCTTTCGAATTTTTGGAGGGATATCCCATGGATTTTCAGTATGAATGCATTTCAGGTTCCTTGATTCAGAACTTTTTGTAATAAGTTATATAGAATTGATTATGTGAACCAGTATTAAGTAAGATTAGTAATCAAAACGCGTTTTGTTTCAACATGATACTAGGCGGGACTGTGTAAGAAATAACAGCATACGTTCCACATTGGGAATAAGGTATGTTATTGAAGCCCAGTCTGTGGACCAAGAACTACTTATAATGAATACGTGCTCGGAAGAGAACGTGGCAGCTCATAGATGAAATCCGAAGAATGGCTCAGGATAGAGATGTATACAAGAAATAAACTGAGGCTACTCCACGTCTAACAGCACTAAGGAAATTGAGAAAGAAGAAAAAAAAATGTAACCAGTTACATGGAATGCAAGATGTAAACCAGCATTACTTAAGATTAGTAAAGAAACTGGATTTATTTTCAATAAGATGACAATCGACTCTACACTTCTCATAACAGGAAACAAAATAATATCAGAACTGGATAGGACTCAACTTCTTCCCCACTAAACGTACACTCAGAACTGCATTGCACCTTCTGAGTATTATCTGTTCTGTCAAAAGCTCATTATCTTCAAGTCAAACCGTTGATGTTCTGGAAGAGATTAAAATTGGAGTTGCGAAATTCTTCCCTTCACAATCTAAACAACGGTTTTGTGAAGAAATTCGGCAGCTAGCCTCGATCTAGCTACTAACTGTAGAAAAAAAACGGTATATACATTGAATATTTGAGGCGTTCGTTCATAAAGTATAGTTACTAAAATTTTTAAGCGTGATTTCATAAATAGTTGAATCTTTGGGAAATAAGAAATTAATATTGATATTAAGTTATGGTAAGTGACTCCTGCATGAACGTTAAACATTGCAATTAACAAACATTTTAATGTTTTAATTTTGTCGGTTACGATGTTTTACGACCGAATGACTCCTTTTAAAATATTAAATTATAATAACATTATTTTAAATCAGCAATAAACCTTTTCATTTCCACCCATTACTTATTGGGTCATAGAATAAATCCCTACTTTCCCATTCTAGGGAATAGAAAAAAAGTTCAAAGATAATAGGAGAATTAGTATTTTTCTTGTCTCAGTTAAAATTACGAAGACAAAACCAAAATTAATAATCTAGCGACAGTAAATATTGATGAAATAAAAGAACAAAGAGCTAAATGTCAAAATGAAATGCGAGGTTTCAGTTTAGGTTTCCAAACAGCAGATATTGTAAACAATTTTTGTGCATTATATATTTTTCCTGTGCTTGACATGTTCTAAGAAATTGAATCTTTATAATCCTCGATGGGTACATCTATTGGGATGATAATTTACATCGAGATTTGATTTAAACAGACATGTCAAGTCTGATTGACAAGATATACATTTATTAGTTAATGTTTCAGTTAATAATTATCATTAGTTTATAATGCCACCGCCAAGACCAATTAAAACTTTATATAGTCTTTGTATTGATGATGTCTTAAAAGTAATTCATATGTATGTTGTCAATCATCAAAAGAATTTTGTACCATTGAGAAAGTATTTAATAGGACTACTACATGGTGGTATTAGAGAACATTTAATTGACAGAGCTGTAACTAATTACAGGTCCGTTTATATTAATATTAGTATTACCAATTGAATTAATGAAATACATTAATTAAAATTTTATATATTTATAATTGTATAAAGTACAAACATTGTGATTTTGTTCAGTTCCAAGGTGTTTGACTTATTGGATATACTTGAATTACTTGCTGACTCAACCACAAAAAAATTACAATTGAAAAAAAATGGAGAATTCCTGACTGGTTTTCAAAGTGCTCAACTTTATTCCAGAATCGAGGGATCAAATATAATTGGTTTGCATGAACTTCACGTCAAGGTATTATTAACTAGCTATTAGTTTAAGAAATTTGATTTTTAGTCTTATTTATTCAGATTTTGATGTGTACTATATGGTTTGTTATTTATGATTTTAAAATTTTAACTTTGGTTAGTGGTTGAGTTTTCACAAATGCTATTTGGTGATAACTAATGTCTGCAAAATTGATTCAAAGTAAATGCATTTGTTTCGAAATAAATATGAAAGTAAGGCCTTTTTCTCGAGTTTTCTTTATATTAATTTTGAATTGATTAGGAAGTAGAGTGGCTCATTGAGCATGTTACCCTGCTCCTGCTTCTCAGGGTCTGGTTCAAGTCCGGCTGTGGTAGATGTTTATTTAATCTAATATTTCAGCCGAGAAACATACCTAGGGTCAGGAAACCTTCCTGGGACACACCCAGCCTCTATGAAGTGGGTACTCTCAATTAAGAGAAAACCTGGGGATTGAGCGTGGTCCTGACTAAATTACATTCTAACTTAACCGTTGATCTAGAAACAGTTGTTTAGTACTTCCTTATCAAGTACTAAACCAAAAATCCATCATGAGTCATAGTAGTACAGGTTTGCACTACTAACTTATTGATAATTAGTATCATTATTTATATCAGTATTTATTATTTATTTATTAATTAGTATCATTATTGAGTATCTATTTTATGTACACCCTATTCACAAGTTCAGTTAGATTCCAATAAAACATTAATTCCTTTTAATCTGTTTTAGGTTCAGATTGAGCACTCGTTACCTTCTCAAGTTGAGTCCTTACCAAGTAACCATCTGCACTCAGCGTTACGGAGAGGTTTAGCCAGCAACCTTCGCATTCTCACTCTACATAATGCTGCAGATAACCAGTCTTTAAAGATTATTGGGCAGTATGCTGAACATTTGACTAATTTGGACATCACATCATCTTGGCTTGTTGACGATTTCGGGATTGGTGAACTCCTTTTAAAAGTAAATGATGATTTTTTTTTGAACTTCCAACCTAACATATCAAAATTATTTTATTATGAATAGTTATAGTAAGAAAAATCCTTTTTCATCATATTTTGTTTCGAAAAGAACATTAATTGTTTCGTTGAAAAAGGCTCTGAAGATTACAAATTCTTTGTAAGGGTCATTCTCCCATTTTGATGCTATTTCAGTTATAGGACTTTTTAAATAAGATAAGTTATCTGAAACTACTATTAAACCATCTTATCTTATCTTTACGCCAACATTTCCTTCTCCTTTTGAAGTTCCAATAGTTAATGAGATATTTAATGCTCGTTTTGTCTGACAAGCTGAGTTTCTGACTTAAATTTTCAATGACACCAGCTTCTTTTGCAGTAAATCTAAAATGACTATCATATTGTTCAGCATCCATTCAAGTATTGGCATTAAACATAATTTGAATTTTAAGTCGAACACACCAATCACTATAACATATTTTATCTCTGTCACACAGTTTTCAGTCATTGCCTCTCACGTTATTAAAATGCTGCTAATATACATTTACAAAGAGAAATTTAGTCCTGGAAGGTGACCCAGGCTACACTGTTAAGAAGCAGAAAACATGTAGTCTTGTTTGTTTCCAGATCTAACTTCTTTGTTACTTCCAAGATGTAAAAAGATATGTAAAGTGTTTGAGTATTGTCATTGGTGGTCACTCCCTAACCTCAATAAAGTCAAGATAAAACTTAGACTTTGTACATTACATAGTTATGTTGTAGTCCAGAACTTTTTTACATACATGTTAATCTTCCTTATTTTGAGAAGCTTCTCCTAGTGCATAAATTAAAAATGTTGGATTTGTCTCCTCCTAGCCATAATGAAAATTCTTTTAGGGCTAGTGAGCAACCTTGATAAGAAGGGAGAGAACAAATGGTCAATTTTATATTGATATTCATTATTAAGACAACAAAAAATTATTTTTGCTTCCTTATTAATTACTTAAAAGGTAACCTTATTTAAGCTAGAAATAAAATTTTAATAAATATATCCTATTAATCAAAATTTCTCATTGCATTTTGCATTTTTAAACTAACCCAAAGTTATACTGATTACCTACTTAGCCAATATATCATGAAAACTGCATTAGTGATTGTGTATCTGCTTCAAGGAGTTGTCAAAGTGCATTTCCTGAATGTAATAAAAATTTAAAAAATGGAAATAATTGATTTTAATTTTTTGTCGAACTATGGTACCTAAATAGTATCAAATTTGGAGCTTGACCCATATGGCAGTGTTAGTCAAATCAACTCAGTCACTATAATTGAAGTCGGTTTTACCACCATCTTCTTTCTCCTAATTAACCATTAACAACTGTAAATGCAAAAACTTCAGGAGATCCATCTTACTTTTACTTTTATGTCATTTACTTTTCATCTACTATATTTTTTTCATATTGGGTTGACAGTAGCAGCATGGCAATGCACCCGTCTACCAACCCAAAGGTTGTGAGTTCGAGTCCCTGGCCCTACCCGAGCTTTTTTCAAGCATAACATTATGCAATACTCACTCACAGCCTCCCTCCGGGTATTTGTGAGGCCCGTTAGCTTATGGGTGGCACTCACGAAAAATATGCGTGAAAGTGACGAACCCATCCCTATGAAAAAACTATATTAAGAAACATGCAATGTATTTACCTAGTACATCGCGCTCGGCGAATTAGAAATAAAAATATTTCTTACTAACCATATCAATTACCTATTACTATCATGTATTTTAAATTAATTATATTATGCATATATATTATTAGTTCCAAAAACAGTTGTTTTACTAGTTATAAGTATGCTCTGTTACATAGAAACCCAATGCAGTTGGGTAGTACAACTTTTTCAATAAAGTGTTTCTCCCTCTGATATTAATTGAAGTATAAGTGTTAATTCTGGAAGATTATTGATTGACCGTGTGTAAAGATGAAAGGAATATAAGGACCATATTCCTTTCATATAAGTGTTAATGATTTTTCTTTAGATATAGTTTCATTTTCAGTGCAATACTACACAACACACTACTGTTTCAGAATGCTGTAAATGTTATTAATGCTCATCTTGTCGAACTTGAAAGTTGTGAACCTAATGCTATCGAAGCGATGGCTGTTCTTCCCAAATCACGACTTAACAAGACTTGCGAGACCTTGCAAGAAGTAAAAATACAAGATACAAATACAACATCTGTTTCAGTGATGTTACTTCTAATGTTCTGTTCTAATTTGAAAAGCCATGGAGGTTTTTTATATTACAGGTATTTATGCCATTAATTAGAAAAAGTATATATCAAATGTATGTGCTAAGATCTTGTTTTTGGACAAATAAAATTTTGTCCGGGTGTTGAGATTTTTATTGAATCCGTACATTGTCTTTTGTTACTTATTCTATGATTCCGTCATCTCAAAACTTTTCATTAATAAAAATAAATTAAAAAGTAGGTTAATAAAGCATCAATTTCTGTTTATTGTTATTGATAAAGACAAATTACTTAAATTTTCTCACTACCAAAGCTAGGGAAGCTTTTTATGTATGGAAGTCAAAATGAAATATTGTCCTCCGCATTGAAAATTTATTAATATAAAATAATACCTGGTGGCGTTAATCTGATTTTGATGAAATTTGTAATGATTGTGTGGGCTGGTACCTTGATGGTCTCATACTAATATTATCAAATTACATATATTGCTTTTATTTACTCATACACAAATATATATTTCTTGTCACACCTATCTTCTAATAATGTTATCGGTTTGGCTTAAACTTAGAGAAAAGTTGGGGAGTAGTTTAAAAATGGTTAATCAATTTTATCAAATCCCATCCATTACTTTTGCTTGCTCATGTATCGAAGTATTTTCCTTGTAACACTTACGTATGTTTCAAAAATGTTCCTATGTTCTTGCTAGAGGTTTTTACCTGATCATTATGTTTTTCCATAATGAGGAGAAGATGGTTTGGGGGTGCGGTCAGGAAGAACACAAATAAATATAAAATTCTGATCAGGGCTAAAAACAAAAAACAAGATAACATTCATAATGAATAAAGAGATTTACAGAATGATTAGAAAATAACTAACACTATAGATACATAAATTGTGTTGAAAGACATGAATAGTTTAATTTAAGTACTATAAGAAGATAAAGGGTGTGTGAGAAGAGTAATATTAAAATTGAGTAAGAGAAAAGAATAAATAACAAAATACATATGAAAATTTAGTTAGTAAATATATGTAAAAATGAAAATTATTTAAAATAAAGTAATGAATGAAGTGAGAATTAAAACGTATGTGTAGGTAATTAAATATGTAAGTAAAACACTATCTATGTATCTATATTGTTAATTATTTTTTAATCATCCTGTATATTATTTTTATTCATTGGTTGTTATTTTTTTTTTTTGTTCTCAGCCCTAATGAAGGCTTGAAATTCTGGACAAAACTTTGGCAGTAATAAATAATTTTTTACTAATTTCTGTTGTTCATTGATCGCGCCCCCAACCATCCTCTTCTCATTCATGTATATCCACAGTCAACTATTAACTCATCATTATATCATTCAATTTATTTGTACACTTTTCCTCAGGAACATTGGTGATGCGGTTCTAAGTGTTCAGAATCGGGAGAGCGCACCAGCTCACCTCCAACTGACTGAACTATGGGATACACAGCTGCCACCAGACAAGCTTGCTAAGATTTGCAAGTTTCTTCCTAAACTCAACTCGCTTTACACTAGAGCTTCTTGGCTTCCCCAAACTCCTGGAATTTTACCTCCTTTGACTAATTTGACAGCTGATTTTGATTTTGGATTTTATGCCCCAGTGCTGTTTCCATATCTTCATCACTCTGGGCATTCGTTGCGTCGTCTTATTCTTATTGATCAGGTAGGTTTGAAAAATCTTATTTTAATTTTATGGAAAATTGTTGATTGACCACGTATAAGATATAATATGAAGATGGTCTGGGTGTGGTCAACTCATATAGAATTCAAATATTTAATGAGCGTTTTTTTTTTTGTTTTTTTTTTTGTATTTTATCTACATATATTTTTTATATCATTTCTCCTCCTTATTATGTATATTATCGTAATGATGTGAAAATAGTTGACCGTAAATATATACAAGAGGAGAAGATGGTTTGGGGGGGTCAGCAGAAAAAAACACAAATAAACAAACGAATGTGCCGACATTACAACCTATTTTTCAGGTCTTTATCAGGGCTATTAATCTAAAAGACAAAAACCATCATTGAGAGAGGGAAAAAAAACATAAATAAAATAAATACACATTTTTATAGCCCTGATGAGGATCTGAAAATTACGTCGAAACATCGGCACAAATAAATAATTTGTTTGTTTATTTGTGTTTTTTTCTGCTGGCCACACCCTCCGACCATCTTCTCCTCTTATGTATGTTATCATTTGATGCCTACCTATTTTTAGTATTTTCTTAAATTTACTGATATTATCTTTACTTTGACATTATTTTATATCTTTTTTCTTTCAAATATATCGTATTAGTTAACCCCACGTACTAGTATTAGTAACCCCCACTTCTCTTCCTGTTTGTTTTTTCATTCGCCTTCAGCTTCATTTTTGTGCTTACCTACATTCAGTAAGGTTGGTGTCTTATTACGTTTGTTATTGCTCTTTATTCTTATTCCCCTTTTTCTGTATTTTATGTTTATACTGTATTTTTATTTCTTTTTATCTCCATTGTTATTTATTAATATTTCCGTTTTCATTAATTATCTAAAAAAATTTTGTAATTTTCACCTATTTTAAATCATAATTAGCAACGTTAGTTTACTTTTATTTCATGTTATCTAGTATCTTACTTTTATTTTAGTGTTGGTATCTTTTTCAGCCCTATAAAGCCCTGCAACATGGGGCAAAGCGTTGGCTCACATTAAATAGTTCAATAACTTTAAGTTTTTTCTTTGACCGTTTTCCTTTTATATTTTAATTTAATTTTTGTTTCTAGAACATACATTAATGTTTAGTTTTTAAAAATCAATTAAGGAATTAAAATAAAAAAGGCATTTGCAGCACCTTTTAAAATCTATCTAAGGTAATCTTAAATTATTAGGTTGAGAATAGAAGTTGAGAATAACTATTATTGATGTATATTCTTGGAATTTGAAGTATGAACAGTATTTAAAGTTGAATTATTTTAACTTGACTTTAAATTTTTAGATGTCTTTTGATTTTATATGAACGACACATTATTGATAGTTTGTACAGTTATTTTGTAGAAGTCATGTTTTGATTGTTTTTAGTATTCCTTATTATTATTATTGTAAATTTATTTGTAAATACAGGTTTACAGTATTGATATATCTCAAATTGCTGCCCTCTGCCCCAATCTTGAAGAGCTAACAGCAAAGCTTAGTATACACGAGGAAAGAGAAAATTCTGCTGAACTGAAAAATCTGCGATGTGCTAAAGTAAGAATCACTACGCCATCCACATTCACATGGATCATGAAGCATTCTCCTAATATTCTTCAACTTGAGGTAGTTGTTTTTATTCGATGGAATGACATTTTTTTTATCTTTTAGTGTCTTTACCATATGCACGATTTCAATTGAGATTTCACAGATTGTAGTATTCTAAATATAATTACATTTATATCCATATTGTTTTAAGTTATATAGTTTTAGACTCTTAGCAGATGTTTTTATCTTTATTTTAGCAAGCAAAATGGTTTTGATATTTCTGACAAATGAGTTATTTAACCTGAAGTATTTGTTAGTCACAGTTAAGTATTCTGTTGAGAATAAGGAATGAATATGTTATAGAATAATTGGTTCATCTCTCGACGATAAGTTTAGGTGGGTTGTTAGTTCTCTAAGTTTAACCTGTGTAAGTCTGAATGGGTCTAATCTTGGATGGTTTTATAGATTACTTTTTTTTTAGTGCCAGTAATTTTCTCTAAATTACAGGCAGTCTAATGACTTGCTTTCTACCTTGGGGAAGTGCTTTCCCCTTGTCCGGTCACGGTTAAAAGCGAAGTGGATCCTCCCATACTGGATCTTAACTTCATATTTGGTTTCTTTACTCTAGTATTTTACTTACATATTTCATTAATTACTTCTGTTTTCTTCCTTTTTGTTTTCCATAACTTTAATTTTAAATTATTATTATTAAATATAAATATTCGTATTTCTTTTAGATTATATAACAATATTTTTATTTCTTTAATCCTGTTACTTTACTTTCATATTTAATTACCTATATATATACACATTCATGTAAATGTTTCATTTCCCACTTCTCTCATTACTTTTTTTTTT